>NC_085880.1:13905974-13943474 GCF_034702125.1 Engraulis encrasicolus | reverse complement strand
TTTGTGTGTGTGTTCGTTCGCTGCTATTTCACTGCCTGCCACAAGGTGCGTGCCGTGAGCACTGAGCACCAGCGTGCCTGTGCCTTTCTCAGCAATACAGGGAGAGACACTCTCCTTTGCCGCCAGCTCCAACACCAAGTGCATTTCACCTAAAAAGTTGTTCATCCGCAGGCAGCCTTCATCTGCAGGCAGTAAATTAATTACCGCAGCTGCCAAAAATATGGAATTTATGATGTGTGGCCTATATGTTATCATTGCTGTTGCGAGAAGGACAGTGCCGACCCCCGCAGATCGTTTAGGTTCACAATGCTGTCAAATTAATTACGGTATCAAAAATATGGAATATGTCATCGTGTAAGTTCACAATGTTGTTGTGGACTGTGACTTAGGTTCACAATGCTGTCGAATTAATTAGGTCTACATTACATTTCAATACATTAGGCCTACATTGCATTTGGCAGAAGCAATTATAACCAAAGCGACTTACAAATGAGGACATAATCATAGCCAACATTAGGCCTACATTACATTACAGGCATTAATTAGGCTACCGTTGCCAACATTTTATGACTGTACGGTCGCAATGCTGGTAAAATGCATAGCCTACTTCATCCCCTTTGCTACATTTAAAGTTAGCCCCAAATTGTTTGCAAGATGGACAGGGAAAGCCCGCCGGCCAAGCACCGGTGAATATTTCACAAGGGTGTCCCTGTGCCATTCTAAGCAGTAAGGAACAGGGTGGGACTCTCTCCTAGCTCCAACACCAGCGCTATCAACCTAAAAAGTTGCTCATCATCAGGCAGCCTATAGCCTAGGCTACACCCTCGTTGAAGTTAGTAAACAATCATGTGAAATTAATTAGCGCTGTGTGAAGTGGAAGTGTTGTGGGATGGACAGTGACCACCACGCAGATCATTTTGGTTGACAATGCTGTCGATTAATTGTGTACCATCGCCGAAAATATGGAATTTGTGACTCTGTTCACAATGCTGGTAAAGTGCATTACACCCCCTTCACTAAATTTAAAATTTAAAGTTAACCACAGTTGCGAGATGGACCACTAAGCCTGTGGACTGATTAACAATGGTAAATTGCGATTTTCCATGAGGAATGCGGGGAAGGAAATGCCGCTTTAGCCGACAGCGCCAAGACCATGAGAATGATGCATCATCATAGGCAAAAAAAATAGGCCTAACCCTTCTGTGGTTGTTGTGTTGGTCAAAATCATTACATTCCCTTCACTAATTAGGCTACAGTTCTATTAGCGCGTGATCACAAGCTTTGATTTTGCAAATGAACTGACATAAATGTGTCATTTTGGAAATTTGACACAGGCATATCGTTCATATTTTCAAAGTGATTATTTTTGTCTGTCATCTAATTATGCCATGCCTTGGCGGAGGTATGTGCTTTCAGAGCACCTTTCTAGTTAGTTCATTATTTATAAAGTATTTATAAAGCTGTGTATAGGTAGTTATTCTAAAGTTTTACCCAAGTTCTACTCAATTCTATTCTACTGAACTCAATTGTATTCTATTCCATTCTACCATGTTCTTTTTACAGTAACTGTCCAAATAGTACAGTAATATCCAAGGCTTTGAAGGTATATTTTCTCTGTTTCGATGTTGGTGTAGTTACTGCACTTTACCTTTGTAGGGTAGTATTGTACCAAGCATTCTCAGGTTCTGTTGTACTCTATGCTATGCTATGCTGTTCTGTTTTACACATGTATCTGATGTGTCTATGCCTCTGTGTGCAGGCTACCTGAAGAAGCATCACACCACTCTGCTGAGCCCGCCCCTCCCTGGCCACAAGGCCCAGTCGGTGGAGCGGATGGGCTTTGGGACCAACAACAAGATCTTCCTGGAGTTCGCGCAGCCCTTCTGGTCGCCGACAACCGAGGTGATCTACCTGCTGTGGGAAGATGAGGAGCACCTGAGGGACACTGTCCCCAACATTCACACACACTGGGCACGCAAGCTCTTCGGATTCACCGTGCTCAAGCCTACAGAGAGGTACACACACACACACACACGCACACACGCACACACACACACACACACACACACACACACACACACACACACACACACACACACACACACACACACACACACACACACACACAGAGTTTTTGACTGCATTGTGCCAAGTGTGAAATTTGCTGGAGGAGGATTTATGGTGTGGGGTTGTTTTTCAGGATTCGGGCTTGGCCTCTTGGTTCCACTGAAATTTTGGAACTTTGATTGTTACGGGATACCAGAACATTGTTTGTGTGGTCTTTTTGACTTAATCGAAGACAGGACAGTATGAGAGGCATACAGGAAGCATATGGGGAGAGAGAGATAGGGAAGGATCGGCAAAGGACCTAAGCCAGACTCGAACCCGGGTCACCGTCGTAGCAGCCCAGTGCCCTACCCTACAGTATGCTCCCAACTACTATTTTTTTTTGCCAAGTTTGGTAGGTACGTTATTGTTATAGTTAAAAATTCTCCAGGTGGACTGAGCAAGCTGAATCGCACCCATGCACGTTTACCATCCATTCATGCAGTAGACTGGCAGCCATCTCCACCTGGATAGGGTGCTGTCTTACTACATACAGGCAAAAGAACAAAATAATAACAGGGTGTCCCAAAAATATACACTGAAGTACTGTAGGTGTGTGTTGCATTTCATGTAATGTAATTTAAATGTGAAAGAATATACAGACATTAGGGATGCACCGATACCACTTTTTTGAAAACCGATACAAGTACGAGTACATTAATGTGTGTACTTGCCGATACCGAGTACCGATACCGATACCTTTTACCACCAAAATACAATGAAAATAAATGCATGGCCTTGTTTTTTTCCACCTGTGGTATTTGTATTGTCCATTTCCATGTAGATTTAAATGCTATTAAATGTATGAGGTGGCACTTTTTTCCCATGCTGCTTTCAAGTCCACAGAACGTGACAAGATTTTGCATTGTTTTATGTAATAGCAGTATCGTTCCTGGTATCGGCAAGTGCTTGACGAGTACGAGTACGAGTATAATGAGCAGTATCGGCAGCCGAGTATCGGTATCGGTGCATCCCTAACAGACATTCTTTTATTCTCCTGTACCCACCTGTTCTCAAACTGAGATCAATTCTGCTATTAGTCAACTCACAATCTTCTTGGTATTTTGTGTGCTCTCACTTTCAAAACCTGCATGAACTTTCAGTGACTGTTGTGTAAATATGAGTAGACATGAGTTCAAGAAAAGCAAATACTGGTAACCAATAAAGCGATGTCAACAATTATTTGTACACTTTGAGAACTTGCGTGAATTTTAATGTCTACATTTTTGCATATTGCATTTTTGCGTAATATAAACATGAACTTAAATGGAGATCCTGGTGTGCGTGTGGGTGTGGGTGTGGGTGTGCATGGGTCAGCCGTGGCCTAGTGGTTAGAGAGTTGGTCTTTCAGTCTAAGGATTGCCAGTTCGAATCCCCCCTGACCTCTCCCTACACCTCCATCCACGGCTGAAGTGCCCTTTAGCAAGGCACCTAACCCCACATTGCTCCAGGACTACAGTACAGTACAGCACAGTACAATACCCTGAAAAATAATAGTTGTAAGTCGCAGTGTTTCCCACAGAAATTTTGGAAACTATGGGGGCAGCCGGGATTTTTTTTGTCCGGGGGGGGGTTTAGTACAGTATGACATTGGCGCATAGAGAAACTATAGGCCTACGCCTACATTTCAGCCATTTATATTTTGAGAAATAAGGCTACATAATACACATGCAGGGGTCTATGTAATGAAAAAATAATAAAACAAAATAGGAGCAGAGATAAGAATTTAAGATTGCTGTGAAATTGTTAACGCATAAACAAAAAGGGTCTAAGAGGGTAGGCTATGCCTTTTCCCCACACACACATAGGCGTACACATTCTACATGAGGGGTGCTGGTCACAGGGCCAGTTTTTCAAAATTCCTCCCATTAAAAGGGCTGAACAACATATTACACATTTATGTCCATATTCACATTCATTACACATTCATTTCTATATGCAGCCCGATGTCTCCTCTGCCTTGTCAATGAAGGCCTGTCACCTAACTCATTACAACTGTAAAACAAAGCCTGGGGAGTGTTAGTAAACTCATCCCAACTGTCCCTTCTCGGAAGGTTTTTTTTTTATTGCTCCCAAACCCAAGTTAACTACAACAACTTGACAAGGCTTTTGATCCCTCTCTCTTTCAAGCACTTGTGGTTTTCTCTATAGGATGTATTTACTCCAGGAGGAAAATGCGAAGGAAATCGTTATTGAAATCGCTTTTAACAAACACGGAAATCGTAAAAAAAAAAAAAAAAAAGTTAAAAAAAAAAATTTTTTTTTTTTTTTTTTACATTTTCGGAAACTATGGCGGCCAAATTTAAACTATGGCGGGCCGCCATAGTTTCCTCAATGTATGGGAAACACTGAAGTCGCTTTGAACAAAATGAAAGCGTCAGCTAAGTGAAATGTAATGTAATGTAATGTAATGTAATGTAATACGTGTGTGTGCGTGCGTGTTGGTCAGGTATGGCCATGTGCTGTGTGGGTGGATCGCGGGTCATGAGTCGGAGTATATGGAATCACTGCCAGAGGCTGAAGTCCTGAACACAGTCACCCAAGTCCTACGCCGCTTTACAGGTAACACCCCCCCACACACACACAGACACACATACTGTACATACACAAAGACTCCCTGAACACTAAGGAAAGGGAGATATCCTCCGTGCTCCTGTACTTAACAATCTGGTACGTTACGGGAAAGGACTAGTAATACCAGGCAAAGAAGAGAGTCACCGGAGCATCTTCAGATGTGGAAAAATTGCTGTTTTATTGGGCAAGTGCCAAGACTTAACGTTTCGACAAAACGTTTCAACAAGACAAAACGTTAGTCATGGCACTTGCCCAATAAAATAGTATTTTTTCCACATCTAAAGATGCTCCAGTGTATTCTGTGTCTAAGTCTGTCTAGTTGTAAATCCTTATGTGTGCGTGTGCGTGTTTTTGTGCGTGTGCGTGTGTGTGTGTGTTAGGTATCCCATCTCTGAGTGTGTGTAGGATGCTGCGTTCCCAGTGGTTCAGTGAGGTCTACACTTGCGGCTCCTACTCCTACCCTGCGACTGGATGCTCTGCAGTAGACATCGCCCACCTGGCAGAGCCCCTGCCTCCCGCACACACACACACACAGGTAAGTGCATGCGCACGCGCACACACACACGGAGACACACCTTGCACATTTTTTACTTCTAGCAGGCAGTACATATATTAGGGAATGCTTAGGACACTCTCGGTTTATGTGCTTAATGTGTTTGTGTCTGTGTGCATGTGTGTGTGTGTGCGCGCGTGTGTGCGTGTGCAGCCCCTGCAGGTGTTGTTTGCTGGCGAGGCGACACACGACTCGTATTTCTCGACGGTGCACGGAGCGCTGATGAGTGGCTGGAGAGAGGCGGACAGACTCATCGCGCACCACTCTTCAGCATCGGCATCATCATCCTCCTCCTCTTCTCAGCTCTCTTCCAAACTGTAATATCACATCCAGACCAAAATCAACCAATGAAGAGGTAGCCGAGGTTGTTGAGGAAGCTTCGCCATGCATTTGCACTATGCTTGTTAAGTAGAGTAGAGTGGGATATTTGATTTTGCTTTTCAAAGAGCAGCTCTTGCTTGTCAACCATTCGTAAGTGTCCACGTTCCAAGTGCTTTTCAGCGAACCATGTCATAGCTCATCACCACAGAATTTTAATGCATTGCATGCAGAAGCTGTACTTTTATGCTCTCCTTTCCTATGCATGAACTCCTGATGATGTTTATTTAATTGCAAAACTAGACACATGAACACATCTTCTGTGTTATTTTGGGAATACCGTTATTAATATATCTGACAGAAATGCAGAATGCTTGTATAAAATCAGGATTTTGGCCGTTTTTATCCATCTCTAGGGAAAAAAAAAACTGTGATTTTGAGGGCAATAAACCCCTGTTAAGCATGGGCTTTTTAAACAAGCAGACAGTGGGATACAGAAACAAACAATTTTCATCCACTGGGAGCTGAGCTGGAAGCTCGACTTTCCAACAAGCCATAGTTTTTGTCTGTAGCTTAAACATGAAATATTTAGTGTCTCTACACTATGTGAGAGAAATGATGACTTGCGTCGCTCTGCTCACTTACGTTGCTTAGTCTGTGGCTGGAGAGGAACAGACTCTTCACACTCCATAGTTATCACATTATCATCCTAATCTCTTCCTCTTCTCCACTCTCCTCTGATCTCTCTTTCCTCACACTAGTCCAACTCATCTTCATCATCCTTCTCTCCTCCCATCCCCTCTCCTCTAAACTCAAATCTTTAACATTTCCCTTTTACACCTTTTCTTAAAATCACAGACACACCATCTACATCACACCAAAAAATAATGCTTTAAAATATTCTGTGCTCTGATACATGAAGTGATGAGTCATGTACCTACTGAAAATAACACTGTAATTTTTACATTGTAATTTTTTTTGTCCAAAATATTTCCTAAAATATTCCAAGAGTGTTAGGGTTACACCTGGAACAAATTAGTAACAAGCTGAAAATCGCAGAATATCTTCAGAATACCTTTAGGAATATCAGGATAAAGACTTGTTTGTCGCACTGCCGTTTCGTCAGGAGTTGTTTTGTCAATCATACAGTCTTTTCATCCACCAGGGACTAGGACCTTGTATTCATCTAAATACTTTTCATTACAATGTGCACTACGCAGGAATTACGTAAATGGTCAACTCTTATACCAGCGTACATTAAACACAAGTTGTTTATGCCATTTGGGACGTGGTTCAATAATGTAAACTCAATGTGGCCCTTGGGCCAAAATAATTGCCCACCCTTACCTTACTGCCAGAGGATAGCTCACTAACCCCAACCAACGGTCAGCCATCTTGAAAGTGTTACATTTCACCAGTCCATGTGTTGTAGTTGGCTCACAGAATTTGGTGAAAATCCGTCCACACATTCAAAAGTTGTTGCATTAACACAGAATATCATCAATTTTGGACCCCATACGTATGGGATGAGATATGAATTTCTCAGAGAGGCCAAGAAGGTTTCTTCCGACTTACAAGTAGCCTATACTATTCCTATTATTGTAGAGTTTTAGCACACAATATTTGATGCAAATCCATCCACTTTTTGAAAAGTTATTGCGCTAATGCACAATATAAAATCAATTTCAAATCTTGAATTCCTCAGAGACCGCAAGGGGCACTTCTGGGGACTTTTGGTATGTAATTCCTAAAGGTATTCTGGATATATTCTGAAATTAGTTTCTAATTTGTTCCGGGTTTGACTGAATTTGGAACTAATCCTTTTAGATTGAAAAGTATATATTTTTTTCTCTGCCATGTGGTCTTAAGGGAAATCTGATTTTTAATCGTGTCGACCGAATTTAGTTTTTTATATAATTGTCTCTATTGTAGTAAACTCATCATGTACTGTTTGATTGTTTCCAAAAATAAATGTACATGTTCAACCATGTATGATTAAAAAAAAACCTTCATGCTTATTTGATTCAGCTATAGTGGTCTCAATAACTGTCAATGTGAAAAAGTGTTTTTCTGAATTATTTAAGTTCATGATTTAAAAAAAAAAAATCATACACAAAATAGATAGGCCTACGCATGCTAAAACAAACACAAAATAGATATTCAATCCCATATGAGCCAATCTCATTCACAGACCTGTTAGACCAATAGAGGTTCATGGGGCCCTTATGCAAGGGTGTACTTACTTATGCCTTGCTGTCCTGTGAATGTTTACATCTTATGCAGGGTTTAAATCGGCTTTTGTGCGGAGGGGGAGCCCTTCCCTCGCAGTCATAAGAACCTTTTCTATCAATTTTTTGTCCTATTTTCTCTTTTATCAAGTCACTGCCTGTAATTAATATCTTATATCAATTAATGTTTTAGGCCTACTCAGCTTTGACAGAAACAACAAGGTGCCCTCCCTCCCCCACCATTGTGTTAGGTTGCTAAATAAAGCATAGGTAGACTGTAGGCCAGTAGCACACCTGATGCACATATGTACTTTTTCATAATATGGGCCATGTGAACACAAACATTCAACCATCAATATTATACCATTTCCTGTCAGTTGTTACAGTAACAGCATGCTGTTGGACTGTCAAACTAAACTACCCAGTACTTGGGTAAATCAGCTCTCTAATTCTGACCACCACCGGGCACCGGTGGTCTTGGAGCACGGGGGGCATGCCGATGTTGCAGAAACCATTATCCACCAGGTTCAGGGTCGGGTCTGCAGACGTCATCTGGTTTGGAAAGGCATCAGGCATCCTGAAAATTCATTTTGTTCTTCTCAGAACTATACCACAAGGCAGCGTAGGATTTCCTGGGATAGCCCCATTCTCCCCATACCTACAACAATCCCAACAAAACAAAAACAAAGTTGTAGGCCAACTATCGAAAAACATTTAATTTCTCAGTCTGGACATGTAACCCTACTAATCACTACTACCCTCAGTAGGTCTACTTAGTAGGCTATTCCCCATCTTTGCCCAACTGTAAATACACAGGTTAGGCCTAATGTCTGCGCACACTCTCCCATGAACTTAACCTGGAGTAGGCTGTATGCAGATGGGTAACCTACATACTGTCTGCATGGCATAGATATTTTACTGATTACAGTCCCTCCACAGTGATGCATCAGTTGGTTGCTGTAGTGGAATGGAATTGACACTAGGTGGCATCAGCCTGCCTTCCTCTCTCAGATCCTCCCCTCTTCACGACCTGTTCTGGCGGAGATATTTTAGTTGCCTATAAACTGGGGAAGCTGACAAGGGGGACAAAGGGTTGCAACCTAGGGCCCTCCTGGGGGCCCCCATCTCCCAATTGCCCAACGGAGGGAAAAATCAATAATGGTTCAATTGCAACCAGATATGGTATTGCTAAATGAATCTGGTTAAAATGAATCTGCTCTCCACAGTTAACACATACAATAGTCTTATACTATTCTTCATTCCAGGCTCAGAATTAGAATGCAGTCTATGTCTTCTTGTATGTAACAGAATTTGCCTTGCATTGGGGGCCCACAGCAATCTGTAGCCTAGGGGCTAGGCACCTTAATCTGGCCTTGTCCACAACTATGCAATTCACTCCGTCCAGACAGAGATCAAATGACCCAGATAGAGAGAGGTCGTCTGTAGGAGGGTGCTGTGGGTGAGAATACTCAAAGAGGTATTCAGTAGAATCCTCTAACTAAATACACAACGGAAACCCTGGCTCAGTAAATCTGCCTAGGAACCAAAGTTCCTGTTGCGTACTCTAGGCAGACCAGCAGATAAAACAACAGCGTTCTCCAAAACTAGCCCTCTGGTACATTTTAAGTGCATTATGTTTTCAACAATAACCACATGACTATGGACTAGCATGTGGGTGCGCTGCACCCAGACTCCCAGAGCAGCATAAATATATTGGTCCCACCCATAGCATTCAGCTTTGGCAAGAGGTCTTCACTTATGTTCTGGAATCATGAATCTGGAATCTTACAATTGCAGAAGAAGGCCTTACCTAATCGAATGAATGCATTTATGTTCATGTTTTACTTTGTAGACTAGAAATTAGAGTTGGTTTGCTGTGCAGTGAAGCAGTTCTCAGAAACAGCTATTTTCAGGAGTACTAAACCTGGAAGATTTGAATTTGTAAATAAGACTGAGTGAGGGAAGGTTCACTTTCTCAAATCAAAGTGGGAAGGAATGTAATATTCTGGAGGATGTAAACCCAAGTGGCAGGGGTGAAGCTATTCATTTTTGTTGGGGTATGCAGAACATATGGGTCATTTCCACTGCACATATTTTCCCGGTACAGCTCAACTCAGCCGCCAACATTTTGCATTTCGACTTGCGCTCAACTCAGCTCTAAAGCCAGCTTGCAGGCTGAAGCGAGCTGAACAGTATGTTGACAAGCAGCCCACTGATTGCAATAGACAGGACCTCATGAATTAGCGAGAGGCTCAGCAATGCGTGCCTCCTCCCCAGCCTAAACAAACCCTGAAGAAAGTGATCACACCTTTATAGTCCTGTTTTATTGCATAGCCACGCACACGAAATATTTAAAGACATTTTTGAGTCAAAAGCAAACTAAATGTCATTAAAAAAAAACGTTTTCCTTCGTTTTAGCGCCCCCACTGACACTGCACCCATATGCAGTGCATATACTGCATACCCCCTTTTGGCGCCCCTGCCAAGTGGTATCACACTGCAATACAATGGCACAGATGGATATGTATGCTGAATAAAATTATACTTTATTAGCCAGATTTACGTATCACAAAGCTGTATTAATTAGTAATAAAAACATAAGTAATAAATGCAACATAACATGAGTAATAAAAATGTAATAAAAAGTATAAAAACAAACAAAACAAAAAAAACAAAGATATTATGGTCAACTAGCCCAGAGACAGGGAGAGAACAGTGTGGGAGTGTTCTGCGGATGAGACAACTCCAATGGGCTCAATTCCCAATTCCCAATTATTTTGGATGAAGGGCTACATGTTTTTTTTGGGCCATGTTTGTGTTGTTTCCGCCACTGCCTTTCATTCTCTCTGATCCTTCTCATCCTCCTCCTCCATCCACTTCACTGCCCCCTCTGCTCACCGCAGTGCTACTTGGAGCAAAGCGTTCCGTTGTTTCCCACTCTGGAATTCACCTCCTCCAGACATCCGTACTATTGCCTCTCTTCTCCTGATCAAATCCAGACTCAGAGCTCATTTGTTGCAGATGGTTCATTCGCTGTGAATGCACTGGTTCCTTTCTCACAATTACCTCCTATTTTCTGTTCTACTGTTCTTTTTTATTATCTTTGCTTTATTTTCTTTGTTTTGAAAGACACTGGCTTCTGCTGTACATAAAGTGTATTATTATTCTCAGGATGGAACTTGAATATAATGTAATAATCTGATTAATTGCATTCTTTGAAACAAATGAATCTAAATTAGTCACATCTTAAAAGTTAGTCCTATTACAGAAATCCCCCTAAAGCAACACATAAAAAAATGTTTCAATTAATTTTTAGTAAGGAAATAAATAAAATCAAGTCCATTTTCACTAGTTCCATTGGTAGAAGTTTGTCTACATCATGAAACACATTTCCATGTAACAAGTTAATAGTTTTGCTTGTGTGGTGATTTAGTACAATGCCTACGTTTTTTTTTTTCACTTGAAAATAGTAAAAAAAAAACCTCATATTCTTTGCAAAGTGCTATTAAGATGTTTTAATATCTTTCATCTGTTAATTCACATGTAATTGATTAACCTCGGCTGTTTCTGCAGATTGGCCCGTCGAGGGGCCTATTCACTCTTAGCTGAAAACACTCAACTACATCATAACACCACTGCCATGACAATGCAGAGTCTTAAGTTACCGATTATGACTTGGTCATTATCACTTTGAGACAATAAGTTTATAACAGAGGCTCTGCACTAAGGGGTTTATCATAATTAATTATCATTCCCACTAATTATTTATTGTTATTATTATAGCCCTCTCTGACCTTAAAGTAGCCTAAACTGTCATACATCTATCTTGGTCTGTGTGTAGGCTACCACTGGAATTTAAGGGCCTATCTCTGCATTCTATGCATTGCTCTTCCCAAAGCTGAGATCAGTGTGTCCCGGTTGTTCAGGACGTTGTACTCTGAGAGGTCCATCAGCTTCTGGAAGTCTTCAGGATCGTAGGCCAGCTTTGTGGTGTAGTATGTTTTAGAGCTGAGATCCACGTCACCGAGGGTCATTTCATCGTCTTCTCTTTTGACACCTTCAAATAATGAGGAGAACGAGGAGTTTTTGAGTACCAAAAAAAGCGCTATATAAAACCAATCTATAATTATTATTATCATTATCATTATTAGGGCCCGAGCACCGGAGGGTGCGAGGCCCTATTGTTCTTGCTTTGTGATACATTTTTCCCGCACGTCGGGCGATTTTTGAAGTGGTTGCCATGTGTAACTTTGAACGAAACTTGGCACAGGTGTTGGATATGGTGGCACGATGGACTCCAACAAAGCTCAGCCCCCAAATCGGCCAACGGGCTCAGTAGCGCCCCCTTAAGTCATGGGCCTATGGGGCGGGACCGGCATAAAGTTGAAGCTATGGGCACCAAATTGTTTGTGCTTGTATAACTCACTAAGACAAGCAAAAAAGTCTCTAAGGTGCCATTGCCACACCCAACAGGAAGTGAGGTAATTGGAGCTAAAGTTGAGCTTTTGTCAACTTTTGGCATACGACAAAATTGTCATACCATGAACTTTGATGTACTTGTCCTAAAGCGTACAACTGTTTGGTTTCGTTTCAATTTGTATATGATCTCAAGACATCGGAGATGATATTTTGCGAAGGAATTCTCAATATGTTGTAAGAAAACAAGATGGCAGCTTGATGTATTCTGATGAAATAATGACAGAAAATGTGTCTCTAATGTGCCCTTTCTGAAGGGGTTGCCATGCATATATTTCAAAGGTACTTCCCACAGGTGTTTGGTAGGCCAGCACGTACCTTTCAAACCAAGCCCCTCCCCTAATTCGGTACATGGGCTCTGTAGCGCCCCCATAAGTCATGGGCCAATGGGGCGGGTCCAGCATACAGTTGAAGCTACGGACTCCAATTTTTTTTTGTTTGTGTACCTCAATAAGTTGATTAAAAAAGTGTTTGGGATGCCATGGCCACACCCAACAGGAAGTGAGTTAATTGGACTAGAAATTCAACTTTTGACATACGTCAAAATTGTCATACTATGAACTTTGATGTACTTGTCCTGAACCGTACAACTGTTCGGTTTCGTTTCATTTTGTAAATGATCTTAAGACATTGCAGATGATATATTGCGAAGGAATTTTCAATATGTTGTAAGAAAACAAGATGGCGGCTTGATGTATTCTGCTGAAAAAATGACAGAAAATGTGCCTCCACTGTGCCCTTTCTGAGGGGGTTGCCATGCATATCTTTCAATGTTGCTTTGCACAGGTGTTTGGTAGGACACAACGTACCTCTCAAAACAAGCCCCACCCATAACTCAGGACATGGGCTCTGTAGCGCCCCCTTAAGTCATGGGCCTATGGGGCGGAACCGGCATAAAGTTGAAGCTACGGACTCCAAATTTTTTTTGTGTGTGTATCTCACTAAGCCAATCAAAAAAGTCTTTAGGATGACATGACCACAAATAACAGGAAGTGAGGTAATTGGACTAGAAATTCAACTTTTGACATACGACAAAATTGTCATACCATGAACTTTGATGTACTTGTCCTGAACCGTACAACTGTTCAATTTCGTTTCAATTTGTAAATGGTCTTAAGACATTGCAGATGATATATTGCGAAGGAATTGTCAATATGCTGTACGAAAACAATATGGCGGTTTGATGAAGTCTGATGAAAAAATTACAGAAAATGTGCCTCTAATGTGCCCTTTCCGAGGGGGTTGCCATGCATATCTTTCAACGTTGCTTTGCACAGGTGTTTGGTAGGGCAGCACGTACGTCTCCAAACAAGCCACACCCTTCAGACAGCTCATGGGCTCTGTAGCGCCCCCTTAAGTCATGGGTCTATATGGCAGGACCAGAATAAACTTGAAGCTACGGACTCCATTTTTTTTTGGATGTGTATCTTACTAAGATGAACAAAAGATGTCATACAGTGGCAAGGCTAATCCCAACAGGAAGTGAGATAATTGGACCTCTTTTTAAAACAGGAAGTTGGCCACCATTTTAGTTTGCAGTGTTTATAAAACAGTGCAAACACATGTGTTCATTAATATAATGAATATAAACTTCTTCTATATGCCTAATATGGCAACTTGATATAGCACCACCATGTGGTAGGCATATGAACTGCAGTAAAAGTGTAGGTCTGAAATAGCTGTATCTCGTGAACCGAACGTCGTAGAGACTCCATTTTTGTTTTGGGCAGGATGTGATGGGGAGATATGCCCCACCTTGAGCCGTAGGTGCGAGGGCCCGTCATCGCCGCTCGCGGCTTTAATTTTTATTATTATTTGTCTCCTCCCCACCTGTCGGGCCATTTTTGAGGTGGTTGCCATGCTCAACTTTTAACGAAACTTGGCACAGGTGTTGGATATGAGTGCCAGACGGACTCCAATAAAGCTCAGACCCCAAATCCGCCAACGGGCTCAGTAGCGCCCCCTTAAGTGATGGGCTTATGGGGCTGGACCGGCATAAAGTTGAAGCTACGGACTCCAAAATTTTTGTGGCTGTATAGCTCACAGGGACAAGCAAAAAAGTCTTAAAGATGCCATGGCCACACCCAACAGGAAGTGAGGTAATTGGACTTAAAGTTGAACTTTTGGCAACTTTTGACATACGACACAATTGTCATACCATGAACTTAGATGTACTCCTCCTGAACGGTACACTTGTCCGGTTTCGTTTCGATTTGTAAATGATCTTAAGACATCGCAGATGATATATTGCAAAGGAATTTTTAATATGTTGTAAGAAAACAAGATGGCGGCTTGCTGAAGGCTGATGAAAAATCACAGAAAATATGCTTCTACTGTGCCCTTTCTGAGGGGGTTGCCATGCATATCTTTCAACATTGCTCCGCACAGGTGTTTGGTAAGGCAGCACGTACCTCTCCAAATAAGCCCCACCCCTAATTCAAAACATGGGCTCTGTAGCGCCCCCCTAAGTCCTGGGCCTATGGGCCTGGACCGGCATAAAGTTGAAGCTACGGACTCCAAATTTTTTTTGGGTGTGTATCTCACTAAGAGATACAAAAAAGTCTACAGGAGGCCATGGCCACACCCAACAGGAAGTGAGGTAATTGGACTTGAAGTTGAACTTTTGACATATGCCCAAATTGTCATACCATGTACTTTGAAGTACTCCTCCTAAAACGTACACTTGTTTGGTTTTGTTCCAATTTGCAAATGATCTTAAGACATTGGAGATGATATTTTCTGAAGGAATTTTCAATATATTTTAAGAAAACAAGATGGCGGCTTGATGAATTCTGGTGAAAAAATCACAGAAAATGTGCCTTTTCTGAGGGGGTTGCCATGCATATCTTTCAAAGTTACTTCGCACAGCTGTTTGGTAGGGTAGCACGTACCTATCCAAATAAGCCCCGCCCCTAACTCGGTACATGGGCTCTGTAGCGCCCCCTTAAGTCATGGGCCTATGGGGCGGGTTCAGCATTAAGTTCAAGATACGGACTTCAAAATTTTTATGAATGTGTTTCTGACTAAGACGAACAAAAAATGTCATGCAGTGACATGGCCACGCCCAACAGGAAGTGAGATAATTGGACCTCTTATTGAAACAGGAAGTTGGCCACTATTTTAGTTTGCAGTGTTTTTAAAACAGTGCAAATGCATGTGTTCATGCATATAATGACTATAAACCTTTTTCTATATGCCTACTATGGCAACCTGATATAGCGCCACCATATGGTAGGCAAATGAACTGCAGTAAAAGTGGATTTCTTAAATATCTTTATCTTGTGAACCGAACGTCGTAGAGACTCCATTTTTGTTTTGGGCAGGATGAGACGGGATTTAGGGCGATATGCCTTGAACCGTAGGTGCGAGGGCCCGTCATCGCCGCTCGCGGCTTTAATTTTTATTATTATTATTATATTTGTCTGCCTCACACATGCACCTGAAAACAAGAAAGGCTAGTAAAATCGGGGAACACATAGGTACGTTAAGTCTACCCCACTCAATGGATACCAGAAAGCACAGCTTAAATGCATAGCATTAGCTTGGCTTGAGGGCGGCATGTCATTTCTCCGAAGCCCCAGTGTTATGAAAAAGTCCAACAATGTCCCTTTGACAAGAGAAATTATTGTCATTCTAGAATCTAGACCAAATTCTGAGGCTGAAGCTGAAGCTTATATTTACGTAAATGCAAGCCATCATCACAGATAAGGGATTCTATTAGAATAATAAGAAAACCATGTATAAATTACATTATTAAGTGCTCCATCATGTTTTGGCAAAATGCAGTAATTGAATGAAAAATTCAACTTCCAGTAGCAGCTGGGAAACTAGACAACTCCCTACCAAAGCCCAACCCAAAGATTCAGAGGAAGGAAACGCGTTGTGATTAGTGGGCCCGCAATGGTGCCTGTTGTGGCGATCCTACATGGACATTATTGTCCACTTGGTGGGTTTGTCTCATTTACTAGGCTGGCATTGACTAAAAGCATGGCCTTTGCCTGACTTGGAAGGACTTGCTGTGACATTGAGACTGGTATTGGTCTGGACTGCAGGAAGACCTCCAATACACTCAGTCCAAGCTTTATGCAACTCTGAGCAACTGTACATGTCACCCAAGACCCATCTGCATAGTCCAGCTCCAGACCCAGTCTTGAATCTGCAACCTCTTGAACAGACGTGCTACCAAGTAAGATCAAATCCGGGCTGCTGGCTTAAGTCTGTAGCATATTTGCATGAGGCATCAGGAGGGAGATTTATGAATTATCCACACAGTTGTATTAGCTGCAATAGCGGGCATCTGTTACATCCACATACCTGGGGCTTTGAACTCCCTGAAGGTGTCGTTGACCATGGGGAAGTGGACCACGATGGGAGCTTTGGGGTTCTTCTCATCCTCAAACACATACACCTCCTTCAAGGGCTCCTTCTCCAAAACGCTGAAGTCGATTTCAGGGAACTCCAGTCCGTGGTCAGCACAGTATTGCTGGGTTGTCTTCAACACCTGAACCACATTCACACATCCAGGTAAAGAATACTTGTTATGCAGAGATCTCTGAGACGATTTAACATACTGTACATAGTGCAAAATTCTTTGCACACCAAAACCATTTGAACCAGACATACAGTACATGATGTACAATATATCGTTGCTGTCACTTTTCTTTTAAAAGAAGTTAGTTTGAAGACGTCAAGAACTAGCCTAGTCCTGCCTAAACTTCCTGTTAAGCTGCACAAATTCGGCTGACTCAGCAGTCTGGCCAAGTTGCTCCTCTTTGTCATATCAGTAATACCCAGTTTGTAACCAGGTATCCAGGGATGCAGTTATTGGTGAGTGATTGAGGTCCAATTGCTGGGGCTTCAATTTCAATCACTACACGCATGTGTTTAGCCAGATCACACCGCACTCTCGATTAAAAGGTGCCAAACATAAACAAAAACTGTGTAAAATTGAAAGAAAAATGTCTGCACACTTAAATCCCCTTTGTGTTCTTTTTAATAGGCCAAGCTTTCGGTCACCGAAAGCTTGGCCTATTAAAAAGAACACAAAGGGGATTTAAGTGTGCAGACATTTTTCTTTCAATCACTACACGTATACCATCGAAATGAGTGGGTCAGTCTAAGCTGGGAAGAACTGTTCAAGAACTACATTAATTTTGAACTTATTTACTTAAAGTATCTGACCTAGACAATTTCTGCTTAATGCTTACCCCAAACTCTTGTGGAGTCCAGGAGTAGTCGAGGGAAAGGATGAGGTCCATGCACCGGTGGTCTTGGAGCACGGGGGGCATGCCGATGTTGCAGTAGAAACCAGCATCCACCAGGTCCAGGGTCGGGTCTGCTGGCGTCATCTGATTTGGAAAGGCATCAGGATGCCCCTCTGCACAAATAAGTTTGAATTTATGGTTATACAGAAACGCTATACATCCAGTTGAACAGATGACCACACTTTGGAGAAACGCGGCCTGTGCGGTCCCCATCGAACTGACGGAGCTACTGTATATCTCCCAAATACTCCAAATTTCAGGCTAGTGCCTAAATCTGCTGCTATATTGGCAATTTGGCAAAATGTATCAGTTCCTGGACCTAGTACATAGTGTATGCACACAAGATTTGGTTCAAATCTGTCCATCTGTTCACTGTTACAGAGAGTTACCACACAACAACAAAAAGTCAGGCCATCTTGAATGCATTGATACTCCAAAATCTAATCAGTTCATGCACCTTCTATAGTGTGTTAGTGCCCCTGTACACATCATTAGGTGCAAATCCATCCATCTGGTTCAAAAGTTATCTCGTTAACACAACAAATCTCCATCGATTTAAATCTAGAACGAACTACAATACATAGCATGACTTTACAGTATATCCAGTGTATGGTAATAAATACATTACCTTTTCCTTTGATGAAGCCATTCTTGGTGTTGTAATCCCAGTGGAGTGCGAGGCCGCGCATGAAGTTATACACCTGGCTGACGACTGGCCGAGCGGTGAAGAAACTGCTGATGCTCTGGATCATGTTAGTGGCCGGCTTGATCATCAGGGTGTCCAGCGCAGTTGGATAGTGCTCTGTTTCTGTGGAGGACTCACATGTTATATATCTCTTGGTACCACCCAAGGATATTAGAAGAGTACATTTGTGCACTTAATCATTTGTGCGATTAATCGGCCGGCCGATTAATCGCTATTTTTTTATGCAGTAAATCGGCATCGGCCGATTTTCTTATTTGCCCGCACCGATTTTAACTCGGGCACATCTGTGGGCAGCTATCTACTTGGAATAATCAATGCTGGTGACCACCAGCGGGATGTTTACCTCTAAAATATAGTAATGGACAATCTAATTGAAATTGTAACAAAAAGAGGATGCAATCAGTATTTGTTTCATTAACAAAGCATTTTTAGCATGGCAATTAAGTATAATACGATAGCATATCGGCCATAATAATCGGCCCAAAAAATCGGCAGATCACATTGGCGATCGGCTGACTCTGACAGCTAAATATCGGTATCGCCATTGGCCTTAGAAAAACCCATATCGGTCGGTCTCTACTGTGAAATGTTATTAATTCTATTTTGAGTTACCGGTATCTATGCTAACGGTGTCTCCACTTATCCAAGATGGAAGGGAGCCTGTAAGGTTGCTCCACAGATCAGTGAGGTTGAGGGAGAAAACGCTGCTCCATATTCCTAGGCCACACAACACACACACATGCACACACAGAGCTTTTAGTTACCCAAACCTACTTCTCACACAATGTCTTCTCCTCTGCATATTATACCATACATCTCTCACCTATCAAGTAAGACAGACGAATCTCTGGAAGGCTTTTTATCTTGTGACCCAGGAAGTATTCACTGCCAAAGGCCTCAGTTGGCACAAACGCACCATACCTTGGAAGACCGACTTCAAACGGAGTAAATTCACACCACTCTACAGAATAAGACAACAAGGGTGCAGTCTAAGACACAAAGACAGACCCCCAGAATACACCAAAAACTCATACACTTCAGGTATAGATGCATAGGCCTAGATTACATTGTGTATATAAAAAAATAATAGTATCGATGAGAAGAGTATAAACCAGAATTATGCAATACTGTTTAATTATTTCACAAAATATCAAGAGCTACCGGTATGTAAAATAAACCCTAAACCCCACCAGCTTCTGAGATGTCATTCCTCGTCTTCATATTCAATGCCGTGTATATGGGCAGAGGATTCTGTCCCTCTGACACTGTCATCTTCTGGTCCGAGAGGGTGGCGTCACATTTCTGCCATTACAAAGCACATATATTGAGTAGTTACATATCTCAGATTGCGTGTCTGTGGGTCCCAAAGCTACACATTAAGCGTTTTTTTTTCATATACAACCCGGCTTTGCCGTGCCGTGTGTGTCAAGCTGAGTGGTGCTGAGTTGTACTGTCAAACCAGCCTGGTTTGTGTTTCCATTACAAATCGTGTTACCCAGAGAGTGGTTGGACTCACACTTGCGTTTGCACATATTACCCATCTAATATCACAACCCAGTGTCTACATGGCTTAAACGTCATTGTGGTTTGGTCCTAGATAACATTTTAGCCCTGTTATATCATTAAACAAGTACAACAAGTAGTCTAATACAAGCTTGTGGCTGCCTGGTTCTGCTAAAATGCTAACGTTAGCTTACCCGGCTAGCTTAAAACATCAAGTGATCAAATGATAATATGGAGTAACCTATTTGTGTTAAATAAGTTCGTGGTGCATTTTTACATCAATCCATGGTAGTCATTTATAGACATGTGGACATTTTTAATCACTCAGGCTGTAACTTCTGCCCAGGCTACGAATGCGGCCATTTGATTGGTTATCGGACCATCTAATTTGCATGATATTGAGGTTTCGCCAATGTCAAATCGTGTCCCATCAATTCAAAGCCAGTGAGAGCGGAGCGGAATTTTGCTGTATGGGGACGGGCCGTCATGCTCAATCGAAAAGCAAAAATGACGTCCGAGTCGTGCTGTACCGGGTAGAAAACGGGAAGTGGAAAAGTGCCTATAATGTGCTTATTTGTGTACATGTTTGTGCTTTTCAGTACCTCTCCACAGATGAGGTGTTCGATGGCCAGGCCCCACATGTCAATATAGGACACCAGGAAGCCCTTCTCCTCTTTCTCGCCCATTTCCTTTTTGTAGTATTTGAGCTGTTTGGTTGACAGTATGTCTTGGTATCTCGCAGGCATCTCTAACTTCATTGGCTCACTGACAGAGTTGATGTCCTTGTGGGACCAATCAGGATCTCGGTAGAGAGTTGACATAGCCCTGTGAAATGCAGCCATGTCATGATGTATCCAATACTGTAACTGAAGAAGATGCTCTCCATTATTCAAATTACTATGTACAGTTAGCCTAGTAAACCTGCGCCACCCGCTGGACGCCGACATTTTTCGGCTGCGAGTGGTCTAGCCTCGGATTGGTCGAACATTTTGAACACTGTGCCCTGAATCTGGCAAACCAATCACAACGCAGAGATTTCTTTTGAATTTGTTTTGAATCAAAGCGGGTGGGGTTCTGAGGGAGTGACAACGAAGCTTGCAACATTAGGAAAGCACATCAACGAGAAAGATCGCTGATTGGTCACAGCGCCGGCCTATAGGCACAGGCACGGTTTGAAAAACAACAGGTTGTTCTCATCAACAATCTTCGGATGTATCGTTCATCAGGGCCAGACTACATTACACATCCAGTCTCACATTTAGGCTGGTTTATCAGGGTAATGTACAGTGTATTTTGCACCTGCAATGTTACGTCAGGTCAGGTCAGGTCAGGTCATGGTGCCTTTCTGTGGCGGCTTGGCGCTACTCCCTGTCTTGTGATGTTATGTGCCCAAAAAAATCCTATCAACTGTGTTGACTTGCCAATACGTTTATTGATTCTTAACCCGTTAAAACAGCTTTGAGTTATTATTGCAGCATGCCTCAGATGGTATGGCATGCATTATGGGGCAACATCTTAAAATAGATTTCACACCATCGTGCTTTGTACTCCTTGCATTGCCAGTCTTGTCCTGGTTGCGCTGGATTATCTTTCTACAGAAGCGCACTCCCTTCTTTTTTAAAGCACAGAAGGTAAAATAATCAACAGAGGGAGGATAGCTCAATGTTAAAATGCATTAATACTTTCATATCAAAAGGGTATGGTTTCTGGAGCAATGTGAAGTTAGACACCTTACTCATCGAGCAGGGTGCAGGACATCTTCTACCTGTGACCCTCAAATCCTAACACCACATCCCTAAATACTAGGCCTCAGTTGCCGTGTCGTGCAGCATGATGAACCCTCACCATGTGGATCCTGAGACTCCAGTGATGTAGCTGACAGCATCCAGGACCCCCAGAGTCTGCAGACCCTTCAGGCTCCCATAGGTGGCCGTCATCGCCCTGGTCCCGCCTCCTGAGCAAACCACACCCACCAGCGGAACCTAAACGATGGTCAAGGTATTTGTTTAACACGGTCAAGTTTTATTCCAAGCTAATTAACTGCTTACTATTTATAGCTAATTAACGGCTTGCTTGTTCAGTTCTTATTGGATTTTTTTCTAACTCACAGGAAGTGTATAAATTACAATGTGATTAAGGAAGACCACAGTACCTTCTCTCTGTCTGGAGGGGAGCTGATGCCCAGCAGTTTCTGTAAGGCTTTCCGCACCACCTCCTTCCTCTTCTCCAGGAAGCTCTTCTCCTCTGAGGGAATGGCAAAGTCCAAACGCACAGCCAGTTCGTCCTCTGACCTACGGTGTATATCAGTCACAAAACCGTAATTAAAGAAACATGAGTACTCTTTTTTCTTGTTTAGCTACCTCACCAGGTATTGACAATGTGAATGACAATGAGCCCGTTTATATGTACATCAATAAACCGTTTATGATCAGGTTTTCGGAGTAACTGGTTTACTCAAATGCTCATATAAATGGAATAAACAGTTTCTAATAATCGATTTATTGTAGTTATCGTTTTATGAGAAATCTGATTAACACAGGTAGGTTTTTGGCTAATAAACTGATTTCTCAAGACATGTATCCAGCATTATCTGGTTATTATCAGGTTATTGACATTCTAGAATGATAAGTAGCCAATCACAAGCCTTGAATTTCAGTTTCGTGTCACACATTTGTGTGGAACACATGCAACCGAGAACCGGCATGTAAACGACAATAAACCATTTACTCCAATAACCTGTTTATTCCAATAACCAGATTATTGTGGTAATGTAAACAGGCTCAATGGCAAGTTTAAATCTAGACAGTAATTTCCCAAACCTATCCGATCTCTCTCAAACTCGGTGTCCTGTGTAAATAAAGCCTGAAACCAAAAATACTTGGTCCAGATATACATTATGTAATACATAGTATATGAGACTACGGAAATTTCTGTTGAACAGACAAGAATAATAAAGTCAGGAAATTCACATTATATCACTTCATTTCCTGCTCACAAGTTCTCTATATTGATCTTGTTTTATAGCCTGTGGAAAGGGATGCTTTGCATTGTTTTGGAACAATTCTGGAACTGCAGTATTGTGCTTGTGCCATGGCATTGAACTTCACACAGAAAATTCAGCAGTGTTAATTTAACACAAGGAGCAAGACTGACTAGAAATGTTCCATGTAAATCGACTTTCTAAGTACTGAACTTACACTGTCAAAGTTACTGTCCACTGCCACAAGATTGAGAAGCCATCATAGTGGCTTTTGAAAGGGCAGCAGATGGGGGGCGCTGTGATGCAGCGCACTAAGCCTCCCACATTTGGGCTTACATTGCCCACAGGGACCCCGGTTGGAGTCCGGCCGGGGTCATTTCCCGGCCCTGCCCCATCTCTCTCTCCCAATCATTTCCTTTCTACTCTCACGGTCCTGTAATAATACAGGCCAAAAACCCCTAAAGAAATACTTTGAAAAAAAAGAAAGGGCAGCAGATGTTGTAGTTTTTGGTAAAAGATGGGTAGCAATGGTGTTTCTCTTTCAAATAAGTATTTTGTAGTTACATTAATGTCTTACTGCATGATGAAGAGTGTTGTGAACTCTTTAGAGGTAGGCAACTGAACAATGAAATGTGTGCACAGAGAAGAAGAATGAGTGATTATATAAGGAAAGGCTTTACCGTTCCTCACGATTCAGTTCCAGGTCAACAACCTCCTGTGAAATATCCTTAGTATTAGTTTAGTATTACTTTTATCATACTTTTTTCAATCCAAAACACTTTAATGTTTGACAGTTCAAAGAAATAAAATACACAATGCAATAATCATAAAAGAGAAATAGATGTGTTACCTGTCCTACAGACACTTTCACCTCCTGTTTGGCACAGGTCAGTTGACAAAGATTGAGTTGTTGAACTTTCTCCTCACCCTAACAAAATAAGAGTCGGATCAATTATCTTTTTTTAGAGGGAGCCCATAATAAAATATAGTGCATTGTAGTGGACAAAAACTGAGTGAAAAAATAGAAACCACTTAGTAATTGTGTGTGTGTGTGTGTGTGTGTGTGTGTGTGTGTGTGTGTGTGTGTGTGTGTGTGTGTGTGTGTGTGTGTGTGTGTGTGTGTGTGTGTGTGTGTGTGTGTGTGTGTGTGTGTGTGTGTGTGTTTACCTGCACAGCAAGTTCAGTCTCCAGGTCTTTATTGATGTAGTAGCGTAAAGGGTTTACAGGGTCGGAGGTGAGTTCATTCTCCTCTCTGTAGGCCCCTCTCAACATCAGGATTACCTTTTGGATCGCTGCAACAGGGCACATAAAGATAGAAACATTGAAGAATTCTCTCTCTCTCTCTCTCTTCTCTCTCTCTCTTCTCTCTCTCTCTCTCTCTCTCTCTCTCTCTCTCTCTCTCTCTCTCTCTCTCTCTCTCTCTCTCTCTCTCTCTCTCTCTCTCTCTCTCACACACACACACACACACACACACACACACACACACAAAACACAAAACACAAGCAAACAAGATATTACCTCACCTGTTCCTATGCTCTTTGGAGTAACGTCCAGGATGGACAACGGTGCTGCCTGGAGGAATGCAATGGTAGTACAAGATACAGTAAAATACAGTAGGGCCTATATCACATGTAACTATTACAATTTTTCAGTTCCTTTTCATCATGTCTAACACGCTATGCAGAATATTCTGTATGTATATCAAGAAGTATTTGATTGAACAACATCATGTAAATACCATTAGGACTCCATTGGACAGGTAAATTCCTGGATCCTCAGCACTGCAAACCAGACAGGTAAGTCTAATTAGTGATGCATGACAAGTGTACCCTTCCCACAGGCCATAGCGCTTAGAGCAAATTGCAGAGCTATGGAACGTTTTATTAATATATTTGGCATGTTTTATGGCAATAGAAGCAAAGAAGAGCCAAATGGACGTGTTATCTTTTGGTCCATTCGCTTGACATCTCACTATGGGCCATACACCTTGAGTGCGTTTTAATATGCGGCCTTGCCTCCTCCACTTGTGCTTGTCTCCTCGTCCCGCCTCCTGGCCCCTCCTCCGTGGAGAAAACGATAAAGTTTCCCAGCTGTCAGCCTAACCACAACAACTTTTGAGGGACTGTTTTTCATTCACCATCCCAATTGCAAATGAGAAAAAAGACTCTACAATTGAGCTTTTGCAAGATATTGAAATATAATGATGTTGTCAGTGATGTCATCATGACGAGAAGCAAGTGGAGGAGGCAAGTGGAGGAGGCAAGGTCGCATATTGCAACGCACTCCTTGTCTGTAGCCTGGTAAACCAGCGCCACTCGCTGGACGCCGAAATCTTTCGGCTGCGAGTGGTCGTCTGGCCTCGGATCGGAAGAACATTTTGAACACAATGCCCTGAGTCTGGCAAGCCAATCACAACGCAGATATTTGTTTTGAATTTATTTTGAATCAAAGCGGGCGGGGTTTTGAGGGAGTGACAACGAAGCTCGCAACGTTGGGAACAAGGAGAGATGGGTAGATAGAAGGGCTTACTCACGTCATAACAGCGTAGTACGAAATGATGGCGAGGGGAGTACGGAAATTGTATTCTTCTTCTACGGTCAGTATTGGAAGCATCAGGGAAGCATGCAATGTCACTTCCGCGAGGGTCGGAGTGTGGAACAGGTCATAGGACAGCGTGAATGTTTGCCAGCTGTCCTTAATTACCCCCATCAATTACTGCTGACCAACAGCTGCAGTTAATTTGGCCACAAACTATCCATCATGGTGTCGCCCCCACTGACCATGCGCAAGGGAGTACGGAAATTGTATCCATCGCACCCAATGACCAATGACCATGCGCAAGGGAGTTAACTGCCCAATGGCATGTGCCATAGTCAGATGTCTCACACATCCAAGATTCTGTGTCACAACTGCAACCTACTGTTTTCCCCTAATTAGGTTGTATGTTGCTCAACTAGGTTATGATACCCCATTTATTTCTGTTCCTTGCAAATTCTTGAGATACAATGTGATATCTTTATACAGTACAGCATGTATTGATGATTTAATACTCAGTACATACCTGTCCACCATTTCAAATTCAATCCACAGTTTGTCTTTTGTCTGGGAAGAGCAAAAAAAGAGAAACATGTCAAGTAGGCCCTATCCATTGATATTCCCAATCAGGCACATCAATTTTAGCCAGGTGTAGGGTCCAATGTATAGTTCAAGATAAGATAAAGATGAATCGCACACTGATGACCTCCCTTTTGATCCATTTTCACTACAATACTCAATAGCACTGCATAACCTTATCACTCATCAAAAATGTACAAAGTTGGATTTTTTTTTCATTACATGATTTTACATATGCTTTGGATCAACACTTGTAAGTGTCCCGCTTGAATAAATTCAGTCTATCAATGAGTCATTGTGTTAACAAACAAAGAAGCTTGGCAGTGAAATTCTCAGTTCTCAATCCCAGCATTTGTTTCCATATATAAACAGCTATACATCACAAACAAATGTAGACCCACGTTTGAATGTAAACACAGGACGTCGAGAGGTACTTGAAAGTTTATGCAAAAAACATGTACACAAGACACGAACACACTTATCTAACAAGAAAACGTAAATCTTGTAATGCATGAACACAACCATACACAGTACATTAGGCCCTCTTCTTGCATGCATGTTTTACCGTGTGATTGAAGACAAACTCATGGGTCTGCTTCTCAGCCAAGTTGAGACTGCTGACATCGAACAGGATGACGGAGCAAATGTCATCTGCAGAGCCAGTGTCTTCATCACGCACTTGGAGTTCCAGAACATTCTGTAAGAGGAAGGCAGATTGTAAGCGCTTGTACATACAGACCCTATACATAATGAGGACCCTATTCTGCAATCACTAATCTGCAATTCTCTCTTCAGGTGGGCCTAGTGTTTCTCAAGCTTTTTGAAAATAAACTATGTAGAGCCCCCCTCGAGAAACACTACCCTAAACAAACCACCTAAACCCACTTTATTCAATGACCTAACCAACACTGCTCATCTATCCACATATCAATCTAGCTGTAAGTCCAAGTGCATGTAAGCATCTGTAAAATTGCACTAGTGAGCGAGCAAGACAGTATTTCAGATGGAACTCAGGTGTTGCGGTCTGACCTTGATGTGGCTCTGGATGCGGAAGTGAAAGGTCTCGTTCCATTCAGGTGTGCTGCTGTTGGACACGGTCTTAGTGCGGTGGGAGCGCGCAGAAGATGTGGGAAGCTTCAGGACCACATAGCAGTCTTCTGCAGAAACTGGAGAAAGAGATGAAAAGCAGCCAAACATGGAAATATATACATATAAAAAGACATAAAAGTGAACTATCTTAAAGGAAATGGCCCTATTTCCAACATTAAACACATTTTCTGAGTTGTCTGCAATGTTTTAGAGCCCCCTCACCATTTATTTCATGTTTGTTGTCTTTGTTATTTGGCTAATTTGGATTTTGTCTCTCAACTTTAGAATGGCCGTCTATGGTATGGGCATGTCTAAATATATTCCTAAAACCACCCTAAACATTTGTTTAAGACTGTGCAACTCAGCAAGTCTTTAGGGTTAGTCAATGGTATTCCATATCAAGTTTTGTAGCGAAACATGGCCTCTATCATGTTTTATATAGAATTCTGTAAATAGGCCAACATTTTTCTTCAAGTGTTTTACCAGAGAGATCAGAAAGAATATAGAATATCTCTGGTTTTACTGTGTTGTATTAGCTTCTGATTTAGGTGCTGTTTCCACGCAGGATATTTTTTTAGCAGGTTATTTTTTTCTCCTGTTTAGGACTAAACGCAACATGTGGATACAAATAAATCCTCCATTGTAACAACAAATGCATTTCAGCCCCTTAAATAGAATGTTTTTTTCTCCTGCTTTTTATACCTGGATTCTAAATATCTGCTACGTGGAAACGGAAAGCCAAAACCAATGCAATCCCAATGCAACCAGGAGAAAAAAATATCCACATATAAAAATATCCAGCTATGTGGAAACAGCACCTAAAACATACATAATCACCCTTTAAACACGCAATGGCTGCTGGGGATCACTGTCCAGAGGGCCCCAATTGCCAGCTGTATGGGGAATTGGCAACTGACAAGGAGGTTGCATGGGCCTAAGATGATTGCCTACCTACCGGTACGCCTCTATACACTGCCCCTTGTTTTATGGTCATTTTATTGGTCTCATTGGGCTCAATCGTGACTGCACAGCTCTGTGCAGACTGCATTGTGCATTCTGCATTCAATGCATTCTGGTTAGAATTTTGCATCATAATTTCACATTGCGCATGCGTGCTGCGCAGACTGCATCTGGATGCGCCATCACGAACAAGCCCATTGTGATATTGTTTCATGGTTTTATTGGAGTATTGTCCTGCCCTACCTTTGTTTTATCAGTAGTTCTTATTCCATTTTTTTCGTTCATTGTCTTTGGGTATCTTGAAAGGTGCTTTATCATTAAAGTGATACTGTCCCATTTTTGGAAATACGCTTAATTTACACCTCTCCTTTTTTGTGATTAACTTTTTCTTAGGTTTTTAGTAAACACAAAAAAATAAAACAAACAAACAAACAAACAAACAAACAAACAAACAAACTGTCATCTTCATAACATGAAGTCAGGGAATAGACTATTGATTGCAGGGAATAGACTATTAATGCAGGCCTAACTCAAGAGCCTCTAAAAAATTCAGACAGTTCACAAACAAAATGTCCCCAAGCAGCCACAGTTTCTGGCTTTGCCCGATGTGCTCGAGCTGTGGAGAGTTCCAAGTTGGCCATGTATCTGACATTTATCATCCAGTTGCTGACTAAATTCAAGTTCTTATCATGCCAGTAACTCAAAATTGTTTTTTTTAGCTGCTGTAAATGCACAAAAAATGATCCTCCTGTAAATTATTTTAAAATGCAAGACTGTGTCATCATTTAACAAACATAAACATGGATCTGGGTCTATTGTAAACATGAGTATCATACTCATAACCTTACACACATGAGCCCAATTTACACCTCTCCTTGAGTTAAATGATTGCATTGTACCTTTCTCCTGTGCATTCAACCGTTCTCTGAGTATGGCAGTGCACATTTTTACCTCTAAGCTAGCAGTTAACATTGAGTCCTAGAGACCAGTTAGCTGCCAGCTGGTCTCATAGGACTCAATGTCAATTGCTAGCTTGGAGGTAAAATTTGCACTGCCATACTCAGAGAACGACAGGAAATACAGGAGAAAGGTAAAAGTCAATCATTTAACTTTAGGAGAGGTGTAAAATAAGCTTATTTCCAAAAATGGGACGTATTACTTTAAGTAATAAAATATGAAAATTCATTAAGGGCAATCACAACAAAATAGAGGAAAGGCAGTTCAGGATGACTTACAATAGTCACAGGAGTGGTTCAGTTCAGCTCGCAGGACAGTCACCGAGAGCTTCCAATAAGGCACAACCTCAACCTGATACATATTGATGGATAAAAAAGGTAAATGAAAAAGCATGTTCACAGGATATTGAACTTGCGCAAGCAGCCACGGGGTAATGCATAATTAAATACATGGCGAATAAAATTATTAAAGGGTAATAAAAGCTAAAAACGGCATTCCTGCGCAGGCCTGCCTAAACATAGTGCACAAATTAAAATCTACATTTTCCCTTTGCATGTTTGTTAAACTGGCTAATGGCTTGTGGGATAAAAGACTGCTTTGTTTTGTTTTCAAACAGCAGGGTGTCTGAATCTGCTGTCTGATGGCAGAAACTCAAAAGTATAAAACAATGGATGCCTTCCATCTTTTAATGTACATGTACAGGTAAAAACTGTGAAAACAGACCAAGGTGGTTTATGTCTGGCCTAGAAAACAGTAAAAAGTTTAAAGTGAAGATGAAAAAGGCACCACATCCCTTTAAAAAAAATCCTCCATTGTCCTGCAATATCTTTTTTTTAAGTATTTTTTGGGGCTTTTCAGCCTTTATTGGTTTTTGTGAGACAGGATAGTGAAGGAGAGACAGGAAGTGAGCTGGGAGAGAGAGATGGGGAAGGACCGGCAAAGGACCTGGACTGGGAATCAAACCCGGACCGGCCGAGTGGTAAACGCGTGCCCTACCATATCAGCCACGGCACTAGCCACTAGCCTGATAAAACCAGCCTAAATGTGAGATTGGATGTGGGTGGCGCTGGTTTACGAGGCTACACTACACTACCACGCTCAGACAGCTTCACTGGCTCCCAGGAAGTCCTGTTTTGAATACAAAATTCTTCTCTTAACACATACATCACTTCATGCTCTTGCTCCCCAGTACCTCTCTGAACTCCTCCAACCCTGCTCCCAGGGCCCTGAGGTCCTCTGGAAAGGACCAACATATAGGCCTACCATCCCCCAGACTTCGTATGTTGGGTGACAGAGCTTTCTGTGTTGCTGCCCCCAGATCTGCAACAGTCTACTTCCTAACATACGCCAAGCCCCCACACTGGCTACATTCAAGAAACACCTTAAATCCCATCTATTCACTGAGGCACACATGTGGCCTCTAACCACCCTGCCCTTTTCCCCCAACCCCTACACTACACCCCCCTTGTAAAGCCACCTTGGGTTCTATGGAAGGCGCTTTATAAAACCAAATTATTACTGTTATTGTGAATGAATTGTTGTTGCTGTATACTACATTATTACCAACCGCCATATTGGCCCAGTAAATTGAATACTTTTGCGACAAAGACACTGCAAAAAGTAGTGCATTTAATGCCATATTTCAAACACTGGAGTCCTGCATTGAAAAAAATGCACATTGCAAACATTGTTACTTTGTAAACACTAAAGGATAACACACATTCCAATAGACAAATATAGCCAGGCCAGCATGTGGCAAGGTATAGACAACAATGACACACATGCTGTATGTAGAATAGCATGGTCGTATTGAACAATGAAAAGGACATAAAGTGCCGAAAGACATTAAAGGACAAGTGCGCTATATTGAACATTTAGCTCCTTCTGATTTGCCTGCAATAAAGTAGAGTGGTACTCACCAATTTCTCAATGTTTGTTGCTGTTGCCGTTTTTTTTTTGTACTTGCAATTTGTAATAAGCATTTCATTAAATGTAAATACACTGGTGCCACTCTCATAAAGTGCACAATTGGAATACAATGTAAAGAATAAAAGGGAAGACAACAACACAAAGTAAGTAAACATCACTGATACTAAAAGTAAACATCCTCACTGCAAGACGATCTAGCGGTATATACAATGTCTTCACTTTGGCAGTTTCGAGACGGCCTTGTACTCGATATCACGATTCACGATTTAATATTGTCATATCGCCCACCCTAAACAGAAGCCCTATTTAGGGAGACTTGTCAGACTTGGTATGCCAGTGAACACCCCTCACCACTTGGTGAGATTCATACTTTTGATAAAAAATATTTAGATTGGTTTTAAGAACACATTTGGACAAGCCAGATGAGGCAAAATCCAAATTAGCCAAATAACGGAAACAGCATCAAACAAAAATGGTGAGGAGCACTTTACTTCATAGCACAGACAAGGCAGAAAATTGGCAAAAGGTTCAAAATAGTGCACTTGTCCTTTAAGAAAGAGAAAAGAGTAGGACAGTAAAAGGCAAAGGTCCAGGTGGGAAAGTGTTTTGAATCTGGACTTAAAAGTGAGGAGAGAGGAGGCATATTGCCCTCTGAGACCAATGTGAAGTCGGAGTAGCCAGTACAAGCAAGGCTGAAGAAATAGCCAAAACAGAATTTGTCAGTCTATACTATTTGAATGCACAGAGGAGTATCTGCATCCCTATTACCTTAGACATGATGGTGGTGGTGGTGTCTTCAGGAGGATGTTGACAGTGATGAGTAGGCTATGATTTGTGGCTGAGATGTGGTGCAGAATATATACTGTGCAGAAGCAAGGCAGTGAACAGAAATAGCAATCCTGTCCCTCCCCTAAATCCTTGTCTGTGGGCTCATTGGCTCTTTCTCCCTCTCTTTTTTTCTTCCCTCCCTTTCATCATTTTGTTTCTTTCAGTCTTTCTTTCTTTCTTTTTTCTTTTTTTTAATCTTCCTTTCATTCCGTGTTGAACGGCCCCTTGTGGAAGATGTTTGTTGGGGTGCACAAGAAGCTTAAAAAAAAAAAAAAAACTAAACAAAGTACAAAAAGTTTTACCAGAATATGCTCTGTGCACACTTCAAATCATGAAGTATGCTTGCTATGCCAGGCACACTTGTGATTCCCCCACCGTTTATTTAGGATGTGCTTGCTATGCAAGCCACGTTCAGTCTCCTCCAAAGATATAGGGACGGCAAGGCAAGCAAGCAAGCTTGCTGTTCTCACTGAAAACATCTGGGGTGCACGAGTTCACAATGTCAACTTGAATGTGCTTGTATTTGCATGCGCCCCACTGTGTACTTGCAGCTAAGACTGCCTTTAAATGGAAGGTTTGTAAAGCCTGTGCAAAGGTCACCAATTCACACAATACAATTTTATGTGCACGCTCTTTCACATCTCAATCTCACACAGGCAACCTAAATCTGAGTTCAACAGGCAACATACCAGTGGCCACTGGCGCGGTCATGTTGTAGAAGGAATTTGCTAAGCTCAATGTAGTTGACACAGGCAACCTAAATCTGAGTACAGCAGGCAACATGCCAGTGGCGACTGGCGCGGTCTGGTTGTGGAAGGAATTTCCTAATTGGGGACTGCACACAATAGGATGAGGACAGAAGACAGTAGCGCACAGTACATTACATTACATTTGGAACACAATTTTTTTGTCCAAAGTGACTTACAAAGACTTCTCTGCCTTGACTCAAACATAAACTTAAGTGCTTGAGTATTCACATTCATAAAGGGTTATCATGGTTATTATTCATAAAAATGTGTAATGTCTTGGAAGAAGAGTTGAGAGTGTAACCAAGATGTGGACCAACATCATACACTATGAGCTAGGAGCAGGATCCACGTAGCCTATAAGTTCATGTGTGAGTCAAGTTAGTGAATACCTTTGGTAATATACAAGCAAGTGTGGGTCAAGATGCCCCCAACAGGGCGTTCAGGGGCCATGCTTCACCAGGACAGTCTTATGTCTCAGTGCATGTCTCTTCTTTGAGGACCCTCTCGGAAATGAGATGTCCAGCTTCAGGGGATGTCCTATAATAAAGAATTTGAATTTGAATTATAGCACAGTGTCTTTTGTGGTTTCTATGAGTAGCCTACATTATTCATACCTTTACTATTTTTTAGGAATTATTTTCTATTATTATATGGTTGTGACGTCATCTGTCAAATGCTCCATTCATTTCAACGGGGCTCCCCAACGTTCGGACGTCTGTTATTTTTCGATAACGGACGGGTTGGTCTATAACAGACCGCTGTCAATGGCAACAAGACTTTTCACTGCTAAAGCGACTTTTCAACAAGAGTCTAATCAGCTGCTGTGATAGACAGCACCCGTTGTCCTGGCTACCGCTGTCAATGGCAACAAGACGTTCACTGCTAAAGCCACTGGCTTGTATACAAGTCAGTGGCTAAAGCGAATGTTTCATATCACTCCGCAGGGGGTCCGGTCTTTTGTCACTCTAATCAGCTGCTGTGATAGACAACACCTGTTGACCTGGCTAGCCTACCTAGCTGTTGCCTAGCGGTGTTCCACAACGGCACTGTTTTGTTTTGCGCAGCAACAATCTTAACATTAAATAGGTCTAAAGAAATGTCCCCGCATGTGTGAATCATTTAAGTATATCCATATAATAAGCGGGTTAACTTTCGGCGAGTCGGTCGCTTTGTGGAATAGCAGCACTTCAGAGAGAACAAGACCCCTCCGCTCCGCGTCGGGGTCTAAAGATTCTCTCTGTCGTGCTGCTATTCCACGGTAGCGACCTTCTCGCCGAACGTTAACCCTTACTGAATAAACCATGGGAACCCTTTATGGATGTGGATACTCTAGTCCAGGGATTCCCAAACTTTACCATGACAAGGCCCTCCATATACCGGTAGATTCTAGCCAAGGCCCCCCTAACATGGGCCGTGTCGCACCATTTTTTCTGTGCACACGGTTTCACAGCTGAAAAATTGGTGCATTCCCATTCAAGTAGACCTACTACAAAAAGCATAATACAAAAAACATTGTAATGAAGAGAATGATTTCACTGGGATAATAGTTTAGCTCATTTTTGGTTTATTTTGGCTTACTTAAGTTATTTGATTTATTAAGCTGAGCTATTCATTTTACTTTGCTATATTTTTCCTGCCAACCTGCCGTGGCCCCCCTGGCATCTTCTCGCGGCCCCCAAATTGAAAACCACTGCTCTAGTCTGAGTCTTGTGTCTTCAGACTTTATAGGATGTGTTACTCAAGACAGAGTCCTGACTTTCTTACAAACAGTACCCACATACATGACACAACACTACAGCACATACATCTCACACACTTGCACACAGACCAGTAAACTATTTCTCCTCTCTCTCTCTCTCTCTCTCTCTCTCTCTCTCTCTCTCTCTCTCTCTCTCTCTCTCTCTCTCTCTCACCCTCTGTATGTGTTTATGTTGTCATTCTCTCTTTGGTTTTAGTCGTGCTTATTGTATGCGTCAACTGTCTAGTATCGATTTCATGTACAAAAAGGGGGGGGGGGGATTTATAGTAGTACAGAAGTGTGCATGTGAAGGGAAATGGACTTCTGGGGATGGGTATTGTTTATTGGAAACTGAAATGATTATTGAACTGTATAGTATTTGATGTGTAATGTTACTACTGAGTCATTGTACACAAAGTTGCTGTTGGTAAACTACATTGACACATTGTACACAAAGCTCTATATATAAAGTAATTAAAAAAAAAAAAAAAAAAAAGATGGAGTCCTGACCTCGAAAGGACACCTTTGTAAACTTTGCCCCTTTTGATTTTTAAAAAAGCGCCTGCCAAATGTTTACACAAGGTAATGTACATTTCTGACACACACACACAGTGTACATTACCCTCTACGATACTGCCCTCCGCTGTTCAAAAAACGTATCGTTGCGTTTGTATAAATGAGGGATGGGCAACTGGAGGCCAGTGCGGCTCCTAGACAGAACAATAATAATAATAATAATTGTATTTGTATAGCACTGTGTCATACAAGGCATGTAACTCAAAGTGCTTAACAAATGGAAAAAAAAACACTGTTAGAGATAGATTTAAAAGGAGAGGTATAGAGGAGAGGCAGAAAAAGCAGGAAGGCAGAGGAAGAAGAGATAGACAGAGAATGTAGAGTCATAAGGTCAACATAGGTTAGGACCAGGATTCTTAGATGTGTAAGGTCCATAGTGGCTGGGCCTATCATAAGTCATAGATAGTCACACAGAGATTGGGCGCTCAGGTGCGGCCCCTGGTGGCATCAGGGGTGAGGAAAAACTCCCTTTCGCTTGATTCATAGTTTGTAAGGGGGAAAAAAAAGCTCAGTGAGGTCTGAGAAAAAAGACCCCCTATAGTCAGGAAGAAACCTCAGGCAGAGACCAGCGGCCACCTAGGGGAGCCCCCTGCCAGGGCTGGTTGCGAGTAGTAAGGGCGCTGCGGCAGCTGGGACACTATGACGCCTTGGCAGCTAGGAGTTGGCAAGGATGAAGAGTTTTGCACGTTTTTTCTTAGGCCCAATGAGCAACACTTCAGTTTTATCCTCATTTAATTTTAGGAAGTTATTGTTCATCCAATCTGTGATGGCAGACATGCATTTAGTCAAGGCATGAATGGCAGTGGTTTGGCTAGGCTCGACAGAGATATATAGTTGAGTGTCATCGGCATAGCTATGAAAATCAACATTGTGCTCTCTGATGATGGAGCCCAGGGGCAACATATAGAGAGAGAAGAGGAGAGGGCCCAAGCAACTACCCTGAGCAACTCCAAAAGGCACATCATACTTGTTGGAGACGTATTCTCCGATGGTGACAAAAAACTGCCTTCCTGTAATATATGTTTTGAACCACTCTAAGACGTGACCGGACAAGCCTACCCAAGATTCAAGGCGGTCAATTAGTATGTTGTGGTCTATCGTGTCAAAGGCGGCACTGAGGTCGAGGAGGATAAGTGCTGAAACTTTGTTTGCGGCAGTGCTGAGCCTAAGATCACTTATTATTTTGGTTAGTGCTGTTTCGGTGCTATGGTTGGCTCTAAAGCCTGATTGGAATTTTTCCAAGATATCATTCCCAGCCAGATGTTGATTAAGCTGTTTAAATAGGCCTACAACTTTTTCTAGTACCTTGCTTATAAAGGGGAGGTTTGATATAGGTCTGTAGTTGTTTAAAGAATTCTGATCTAAATTTGTCTTTTTTAGGAGTGGCTTTACCATGGCTGTTTTGAATGAGCTTGGAAAAATGCCTGTAAGCATAGAGGTGTTAACAATTTGCAGTAAAGGTGCTGCTAAGCAACCAAGTATGTTTTTTAGCAGATATGTGGGGATCGCGTCAAGGCTGCAGGTAGACTGCTTACTTTCCCTGACTATTTTACAGAGGTTGTCCTCTGTAATTGGACAAAACTTTTGGAAGCTCTCAGGTCTCCTAGGGGGGTTTAACCCTCCCCTCGGTGTATCGCCTGAGTGGGCGACAGAGGTTGCTGCGTTTCCACCTTGGATGCCTTCTCTAATGTCGGCAATCTTTTTATTAAAAAATCTAGCAAATTCCTCGCACTTGGCATGTGATGCTGCATTTAGGTTGTTATTGCTATGTGTTGGATTAAGCAGGTGGTCAATAGTGGAAAAAAGAACTTTCTTTTATGCTGGTTGTCTGTTATGATTTTGGAAAAATATGCTTTTCTCTCTGAGCGTACCGCATTATTGTAGGAGGAGATCTCATCCCTAAGGGATTGTCTATGGACTTCTAATTTAGTTTTCCTCCAAAGACGCTCGGTTACTCTGCATTTTCTTTTTAAGGCTCTAAGTGAGTCATTCATCCAAGGTGAATACCTAGCTCTGGTTCTTGTCGTCGTTCTAATTGGAGCTATATTATCTAGAATTCCTCTTAAGTTGTTGTTGAAGCTATCAACCATTTCATCAGGTGTGCAGTGACCATTTAGTAGGTCACTGTAGTAGTAGAACAATTTATAAAGAATAATTGACTAGATTTTTTTTTAAGTAATTATGAATCAACCTATAATATTGTTGTTGGCTAACAGAGAACACTCCTACTCCTTCCAAACAACTTCGGAAGTCAGTAAGCAAGCAACTGCACCTCAAAGTCTGTGATTGTCAGATCCGTAGTCATATGGCCCTTCGATTGTAGCAATGAGAAAAATGCGGTCCTCCTTATCATGAAAGTTGCCCATCCCTGGTATAAATAAACTCTCACACATGGGTTGGGCATTGTTGGGGTGAATGGGAAGGTTTTTTAAACTAATAATAACAACAACAACAACAATAATAATAGGCTAATAATAACAATAATAATAATAATAATAATAATAATAATAATAATAATAATAATAAAAATTGTGTATGTATAGCACAATTCATACAAGACAGCTTTTAGGTCCTGGGTTGACACTGGGATAATTTAACCCACCTCTTCCAGAACAAAGTAAATAATATTCTTACAAAAATGCTCAATATTTTCTTTCTTCAAAATGACACAAGCACTTGCTTCTGTTTTGGTTTAAATGCTGTTTCACTGTAACCTCAGATATTTGTGTAAGCATATCTGTCTCTGTATGTGCACGCCCGTTTGTTTTACCAGTGAATTTTTGGGTGTTACTTCTGTCAACATTTCTAACCCATTGTTCCGCTTTTTCAGGACCAAGTTGCTGTCTTGTTTA
>NC_085880.1:13838474-13900974 GCF_034702125.1 Engraulis encrasicolus | reverse complement strand
TTTGTCTGTCAATATGGAGATAAATTGGCAAAAACATACTCCTCCTCAACTGTCATAGCTGATGCGTAACACCATTGACGGTAACACAGCTTGACATTTCAGCCATTTTTATGGTGTTGTGCTAACTGAGGACCTCAGAAGTTCCACCACAACACCTTAATCAATTCATGTATTTGTATTCTTTATCTGTGTTTTTCTACATGTGATTTCTAATTCAGATTCTTATGAATATGTTGATAACAGTTGACAGGCAATTTTCCCGCTATGAGAACATGAAAAAGAATGGATTAAATTATTGAAGGATGGAGCTCAAAACTTACCAAAAAGTCTTCCAATATCCTGCCAAAGAGGTTATGACATCTCGTGATGTTATTAGTATGGCCTAAGACCAAACCATTACTGATTTATGGAGGGGGTTTCAGACCGTGACACGGTTAACACAGTTTTCTTGCTGAGGGAAATAATGCCATGTCTACACTTTCTGTGGTTTGGAAATGAGGAATGTTGCAATGCAACCCTCCAGCATATCTTGTCAGGCTGCAAAATCGTGCTATCACAAGGCCGCTACAGATGGCGCCAGGACCAAGTCTTGAGAAAGCTAGCCAAAGTACTGGAGGAGTGCAGACAGGATAGCAGAATACCATCGCCGACAGAGGACCCCACCACCTTTGTCACGGAAGGAGGGATCAGAAGCATCAGGCAAAGAGAAACATCAAGGCCCTTCAGTCCCGGCCAGGATTGGAGCATGAAGGTCGACTTGGACAGGAAGCTTCCCACAGAGATTACCACCACATCTCTCCGCCCAGACATAGTGGCGTGGTCCACAAAGGCAAGAGCGGTGGCCCTCATTGAGCTCACCATGCCAAGTGAGGAAGGGATCGAGGCTGCCTTCGAGCGGAAAAAGGCCAAGTACTCTGAGCTGGCTGCTGAGTGCCGAGAGGCAGGTTGGAAGACTACCATCTACCCAGTGGAGGTTGGATGCAGAGGCTTTATGGGGTTGTCGACTCTACGCCTCCTAAAGGACGTGAGAGTCACCGGAAGAAGGCAACAAAGGAACTAGCAGAGGAGGCGGAGAAAGGGAGCTTTTGGCTCTGGCTGCGGAGGAAGGACAGAAACTGGGGGAAGAACACCTAACCCCCAGAGAGCAGCTGCAGGGAACAGCAAGCCTATCTCCCAACCGCCTTGCGCATTCGGCATTTCACTCAACACTGTTGCCGCCCCAGCTACAAACACACCCGAGCACAGCTGCTTGGAAGGGGTTAAAGCCAGCAGCCAACGAACACCAAACAGCTCAACTGCCTCACAAACAACTCGTCAGTAAGCATTCAGCGCATTCGGCACCTTTAACTCAGCACTGTTGTTCCCCCAGCATCCAACGCACCCGAGCACAGCTGCTAGGAAGGGGTTAAAGCCAGCAGCCAATGAACACCAAACAGCTCTACTGCCTTATTTTCCTGTTATTTATTATTTTTCATGCTTGCCAAATGTATGGAACGTATGTATTGTTGGTGTGAGCTGTACGCCAGGAGCAGATGGGCAGTGAGACTGGCCACTCACTGTTGGCCCACTAGCTGGATTTGGCGGTGTTGTGGTTCAGGGCCGAAACACCGGAGAGAAGGCTAGACACCACCTGACGACATCTGCTTCTGGCGTAAGGCTACAGCTACCTGCGAAGGTGGTTGAGGAATGCACCTCCTGTGCATGCACTATGAATGTGTATCCCTATGTTTGTCTAGTAATTGATACAATAAAGATGTTTGAGGACCATTGGGTTAATGTCATGCAGGTCTCGATTTTGCCCTCAGTGGTGTAATTGCGCATTTCGGTTATTTCTTTGAAAAAGAAAAAGAAAAAAGTATATATTTTTTTACATCTGGGCCGGATTGAACCCTCTGGCGGGCCGGATGCGGCCCGCAGGCCGTATGTTTGACACCCCTGATCTAGGCCTATCGATCGATCTATCTATCTGTCTGTCTGGCTGGCTGTCACTCCAGAAATTTGGTGAGTATTGCCCTTTGCAATCCTGACTTACAGTGGGCAGTCACATTCTTGCAGCCGCTTATTGGCGTTGCCAGAATGTGACTGTCCCCTGTAAATCAGGATTGCAAAGGGCAAAATTCACCAAAATTTACGAGGTGATATTGGAGGGTGGCAGGTACAGCGATTTTGGAATAGCTAACTCTCTGTAGTCCAGAGTTACAGAGGGGCAGTCTATGAAGTCAGTCGTTTTCTCGCAGGCAGTCGCTTTTGAACACGACACCGGAACTTTACGTAGGCCTAACTGGCACTAGGAAATATGACCACATCTCTCCTGTCCTTTCCTTTCTGCACTGGCTCCCTATCTGTCTCAGAATTAAATTCAAAGTACTTCTTTTAGTCTTTAAATCTTTACATGGTGAGGCCCCTTCCTATAGGCCTATTTATGACATGCTGCACTGCCCCTCGCACAGATCCCTCAGGTCCACCGACAAAGGCCTTCTCCTAGTGCCCCGGTCTATTTTATTATTTTCTATTTTATTTGTATTTATTATATATAGGCCTATATTTCAGCTTAGGCCTATTGCCCTTTATGCTGAAACTTGTTCATTATGCTGCTTAAACTGTTTTACTGTTTTGATTAACATTTTAGTTAGACAATGTACAGCACTTTGGTCAGTTTTACTGTTTTTAAATGTGCTTTATAAATAAAATTTACTTCCTATTTCACCGTTCACAATGTTGACCGGTCTGAGAGGCTCGTCATGCATACGGCTCTGATATGCATTAGGCTCTTACTCCCTCTGGCGGTCAACTGTAGTAACCACAGCCATGAATTTCCATTACCCGAATTATAGGCAACATGCATAAAATGTATAGGCCTACGTCTTTGTTTGGTGAAATGATGTCTGAATCTGAAAGGAGTGTTCCAATCGGAGACGTGTCGTGGGCCGTGGCTCTAACTCCCTCTGGAGTGACAGTAAATAGAAACCCTCTGCGACCTCATAACTAAAGTGAAAGTCCTTCATACTCGTTAAAACAAATAGGGGGAAATGTTATGGCTATACAAACGGCATAAATAGGCCCTAGCAGGCCTAGCCTAAATTCATTGACTTTGCTATGTGGAAATATCGCTGCTCAGCTCGTTTTACTTGTATTATTATTATTAGGCCCATTATTATTATTGTTATTGTTATTATTAGGCCTATTATTATTATTAGCCTACTGTATTATTATTATTATTAGGCCTATTATTTTACACCACGACACCTACGAATGTATTAGCCTAATAATTTAGAGTGCATTTGAAAAGGAATTTCTATCGTTTCTTTAGCCTAGGCCTATCGAGGGAAATGTTTATCGCCTGGAGGCCTATTTATTGTTTAATAGAATTGTAGCCTCGTCTGCGTCAGAGATTTCTCTCTACTCTCTCTGTCTACGTGGCTTGGGTGAATGTAGAATGCTCTGTAGAGCGTGTCTGATTTTGTCCAGCCAATTTGGCCGATGTCATAAGAGCTTGCTTGCGTCATAAAGCAACGTCACCGATATTAGCCATTTGCGCCAAAACTAGTAATCTGAAGACACATTTGTTTACATACAGCAGCAAGTATTGTTAACAAGATATTGATATTTTCGTTGGACAAGATTAAAATATGGTGAGTGAGTTAATATTAAGCCTATTATTTGTATAGGCCCGGCTACTTGTCGCAATAAGATAAATACACACCTATTTAAATTGAAATGTTTTAATTCATTCACTTATGAGTAATAAAAAACCTGACTGTTGATTAAAATAAGTTAACACAAACAGTTTGTAGGCTAGGCTACTGGCAAAATGCCAGCCAGTTCATTATAAACCTGTAGAGCAGGGCTATTCAAATGGCGGCACTGGGGCCAGATGCGGCCCTTGGATGGCAAGGTTTCTGGCCCCCCATAAGGTCAAAATGAAAACAAATATGTGTGCTATCTGTGGCCGTGCATAATTTGCTATCACTATACCTTCAGGTTGGAGATATCTCTACTAGGCATTCACATGAGCGTGAAATCTTATCTAATACAGTGTCATAAATAGCCCTTCCTAATGCTACTAAGAAATAGAGAAGCAAATATCTGTTCTGTCTGGAACGCTATCCGCTTGTTTCGCACAGCCTCAGACACCGTGCCGCTCGCAGTTATATAGATTCTATGTTCGGCCCCTCACGGGAGGGAATTTGAAAAACTGGCCCTCGATGACTTTTAATTGAATACCCCTGCTGTAGAGCTACCTGTGACATCAGAATAATCAGATTTAGGCCTGGTGTCGACGGCCATGTTGGATTCCTGAAATAAAACCCATTTGGAAAAGAATACATACATTAATTAATTCATCAATTAAACAACATAGTGTGCCAGAACTGACACTGACATTTGATTTGCTTGTGTGTCTCGGCAGGGAAAGGTTCGCATCATTGAGGTGAAAGAGGCAGATGAGGAAAATGTTATTTCCTTTAAGGATATCGGCACCCAGCTGCTCTCTGCCTCTGCTCCATTGGTGTGGAGTGGCATGGAGGAAAAGGTAAGTTTGAGTGTGACCTCACCTGGGTGCAAGTCTGGCCCAAGGTCATTTTCCTCAATCGCTCATTGTCTCTGTCTCCAAACTCACTTTCTACCACTGTCACACTCTCAAATATAATTGGGGGTAAAAAAAAAATCCTAAAATGTAAACCTTGAAACTACAAGATATGGTAGCTAACTCCCACTACCACTAGTATGATATTACACAGTTGAAACCATGTAATGTCATTCCGTAAGTGTTGAAATTACATCAAGAGTACTTATACTTTATATATCTCTGGTCATCATTTCCTCCACAGATGGCCCAGGTTTTCATGCCCCGAAGCCTGCCGACCACCCTCGGCAAGCTGCCATCGTCCCGCCTAGCCTCTGCTCCATCCAGCCCCTCCTCTAACAAGTCCACCACCCCAACCATGGCCGACGTCCCTCCATCTCTGTCCTCTGCTGCATCCAGCAGTCCCACCCCCATATTCTCCCCCGACTCCTCTCTGGATGACGATGACGTCCCTCCATCCATCCTCCAGCCATCCCCATCCGGACTTCCATCCCAGTCCTCCTCTCCTCCTCCACCACCCAGCCTTCCTGCTTCCACCCTCAGCCTTCCTGCCTGCCTGCCCAGGCTGCCTTCCATCCTTCCCTCCACCTCCACCACCACCACCCCACCCAGGCTGCCCCCATCCCTGCCACCTGTGCCTGTGCCCTGCAAAGCCCGCCGCACCTTCTCCAGATTGTCCCTCTTGGACACCCCCTCATCTCTCCCCCCATCCCACCTCGAGGCCACGCCGTCCAATCTCCCCCCACTGGACCTCTCGGTCCTCCTGAAGGCACTGGGGGCCAGTAGCACCAGGGTCGCCCCTCTGCCTCCCATCCAGGTCAGGCCACGTGAGGAGAGGGAGGACATGGAGAGCGGTATGGAGGTGAGACTCAACGCCAGTCACATTGAACTGTGTAACATAACCAGGAACATACATTTCAGCATTTCAGTGCAGAAAACTCAAATGACAATTCTGTGTGTGTGTGTGTGTGTGTGTGCAGTCAACTGAGGAGTCAGATGATGAAATGGCCACAGTTGTGGTGTGGTCATGTGACCAGGACGTGGCGGAGGAGAGGTCATGTGACCTGGAAGTGGTGGAGGAGGAACTGCAGGAGAAGAAGAATAAGATAAAGAACAGCAGCTTTAAGAGCAGGTGAGGACACCCAGGAGTGTGTGTGTGTGTGTGTGTGTGTGTGTGTGTGTGTGTGTGTGTGTGTGTGTGTGTGTGTGTGTGTGTGTGTGTGTGTGTGTGTGTGTGTGTGTGTGTGTGTGTGTGTGCGTATGTGAAAAGAATAGCTGTAAGAACAGATGAGCATGCCCAATAGTGTGTGTGTGTGTGTGTGTGTGTGTGTGTGTGTGTGTGTGTGTGTGTGTGTGTGTGTGTGTGTGTGTGTGTGTGTGAGAGAGAGAGTTCTTGTGTGCTTTAAGAACAGGTGACGCCGTCTATTACTTTAAATGCTTACACAACCTCTGCAACTGAGATGTTAGACATCTGCAGTCATACGGTATGCAACTGATGTAGGGTGTAAAGTAGGCCTTCTGTACGTGTAAAAGTAATACGTGCCATTTCTCATTTCTTTGTAGGATTATCAACTTCTTCCGAAGGCTCAATTGTTGCCACTGCTGCTGCGAAGCTGATTAAACAACAACCAACGACCAAGAACACCCAGGACACTTTCCTCCCCCTCCCCCTCCCCCTCCACCCCCTCTTTCTATCGGTAATAAATAATGGAGTGAGGATAGAAAAAATAGAGATAGAAAAAAAAAACAAGATAGAGAAAACAAGACAAAAATAGAAAAAATACGGAAATAGATAATAAATAAATACAAGTAAAGAAAATGGAAATGAAGGAGTAGAAGGATGAGATATATGTAGACATTAAAGAGGCATAAAGTCCACAAAAGTTTAGGCCCAAAAAGGGAATAGGGCACTCAGATGTAGCCCCTGGGAAAAAACTCCCTTTTCACATCATTTATGATTTTTGGGAAGAAAACTCAATACAGTCTGAGAAAAAACCCATATAGTCAGGAGGAAACCTCAGGCAGAGACCAGCGGCCACCTAGGAGCCCCTATATCTCAGCGGTCTTGTGCCTCCCATTCCGAACTGATGTGTAGTCTAGGAGGTTGCAAGTTTGCGGCCCCGAGGTTGATGAACTGTGCGGGAAGTTCAGGAACACCTCGGTTACACTGGTGCCGTGGCTCAGGATGGGAGTTTAGGGGGGTGAGTGTAACGGAGGACAACTAACAGAGTGTGGCGTGGGACGTTAGTAAACCTCCCTCCCGAAGCCCATTACAGTGCGGTAACGTTGGGCTATCGGGCCGGGCCTTTAGCTCAATGGTATCGTATTGTACCTCCCATTCCGAACTGATGCGTTGAGTAGGAGGTGGCAAGTTTGTAGCCCCGAGGGGGGCGAACTGTGCGGGAACATCTCGGTTACCCCACCCTCCTGCTCTCTTCCACCCCCCCAATTAATAAAAAATAAAATAAAGTAAAATAAAATAAACCCCACTGGTTTGCTGTGTCAATATTGTATTAGCTATATGAGTTCTTTGGATAAAAATGGGTATTGCTGATCTCAACAAAACACCAGCACCATCAGCTGACAGGTGGACACAGAAATAAGACATTGTTTTCATGTCATGCACTCAGTGTTGCCAGATTTTCTATGAGAAATAAGCGACTGGTGTCCTGAAAACAGGCCAAAAAGAAGCGACCAAAGACAGTAACAACAACAACAAAAAATGTGGGGTGGGTCGTCAGCCGCGTGCCTTACTGTGTGGTAGTGTTGGATCTCCAGCTACCCTACCAGTGTGTCAGCTAGATTCGGAAACACCCCTTTGAAAGGAATAGAGCTGGCAACTTAGAATTCAGTCTTCAAGATTATTTATTGATCTAATGGCCTTTCATTCATATATTGAATGAAAAATGACACTTGCTTTTGTTTCTGTGTTACTGTAAATTCTGTTTTCCTATAAGATGTGAATCTCTTTGCAGATGTTTACGTGATCATATGTGTCTGTGTCTGCATGCCTGTGTGCACGCCTGTTTGTCTTACAAGTGAATTTCTGGGCGTTAGCCTACTTCTGTTAACATTTCTAATCCATTGTTCCGAATTTTCAGGACCAAGTTGCTGTCTTGTGTAGCACCTTTTTCTGCAACCTAAATCTTTGTCTCGTTGTCTCGCGCATTTTTTCGAACAACTGATGGCTCACTCAAATAGCAAAGTGAACACACAGAGGTGTGACTGAGGGTGTGGAAATGCACGGGGTCTTTAACACTCTTCACATTAGAATGGTTTTCTCTTGAGTAAATTACCTTATGTCATGGTAGTTTCTATTAGTACAGTAGGCCTACGTTATGCATAGCTTTATAATCTTTACACCCTGTTCTGTGCCCCTTCAAGGGTTTTCCATCTAATACTGTGCACAATCACTTTAAAGGCTTTCTATTCTGCTCCATTGTATTCTATTCTTTTCTCTTCTATTCTATTCTATTGTCAAAAAAATAAACAGGAATATGTTCATGCAGCTCCAACATCCAATGTCATGTAATTAACTTACACCTTATTTTTATGCGGTCACTCACATATTCAATCATGATAAGTCAAAATGACTTAAAGACACTCAGCAGACTTGGAGCCTTAGAAAAACGTATACTGTCTCCATCCTAATCCACTGGACAAGCAAGCTGTTGCCACCTTCAGGTGTACCGTCTCACATGATCCACCATGACACACATTTTGACGAAACGTCAATATATGATGCCAACGCTTGCCCTTCTGTGTTAAATTCTAAAGCAAAAGGCTATGATTGTGATAAGCTTGTTTATGTGATGGATAAGTGTAGGAAAAGAGCTAGGCCTACGCAGCCTGACCTGATGTGACACAAAAGGGGAACCTTTGGCATCACACTTTGAGGCCCAGTCTTAAATACTGTATATTTTTGGCGTCATATATTCAGGCATTGGGTGGGTATGAGACTAAGGGCCTTTTCAGACTTGGTCCCTTTCATCCATTTATTGTAAGCGAACTCAGACCTGTGACTCAGCATTTTGTTTTTGTGAATAAATGAACGTTCCAAGGCATCTCCAGACCCCTCGGAAGTGAACCACTTGGACCTTTGTTGATATGGTCTCAGTTTGATTCGCTTAGAGTCCTGACAAGGTATACCTGTGACTTCTATAGTGTAATCACAAAAGGACCGGATGCGATCAGAAAGAGGACTGACACCCCATGAAAGCGTAACGGGACAATAAAGAGCACCATGTTCTTTCTTTTTGTAAATCTCTCAATCTGAGGATAAACAGAATTGAGTTCTTTTTATGTTTGTTCACTTTGTAGTCCACTTACAGAAGTCTGAAATCTATTCTCTCAAATGCATGTGAAGATAAGCTTCATTGATTTACAACAAATGGGACAATACTCTTGATAGCCAGAAGAGGGCAACATCATAGAAGGTATCATGCACACTGCTAAAACCCTTGGCCATATACAGTACATAACAGATTGCAAAAACAACAACAAAAAACAAACTTTACCAGAAGTTAACAAGCTTCCTCTGTTACAGTGGTTGTCTCCATCCTGAAGATGACTTGGTTTTCTTTAATAATTCATCTTGAGTAACACATTCTACTTTGTATGAAGTTTTAATTTGCAGGACTGTAGAGTATCCACATTTTAAAAGGGTTGTCATGGTTTCTTCATAAAGATTAGTAATGTTGGAATTCATTCTGTTGATGCGACTTCTGTCGTGTAGTCCAAATAATGCATTTTTGCACACACACAACACATTATTGGTTATCACTAATTCTGAGGTGCAATATATGATGCCAACGCTTGCCCTTCTGTGTTAAATTCTAAAGCAAAAGGCTGTGATTGTGATATAAGCTTGTTTATGTGATGGATAAGTGTAGGAAAAGAGCTAGGTCTACGCAGCCTGACCTGATGTGACACAAAAGGGGAACCTTTGGCATCACACTTTGAGGCCCAGTCATAAATACTGTATATTTTTGGCGTCATATATTCAGGCATTGGGTGGGTATGAGACTAAGGGGCTTTTCAGACTTGGTCCCTTTCATCCATTTATTGTAAGCAAACTCAGACCTGTGACTCAGCATTTTTTTTGTGAATAAATGAACGCTCCAAGGCATCTCCAGACACCTCGGAAGTGAACCACTTGGACCTTTGTTGATATGGTCTCAGTTTGATTCGCTTAGAGTCCTGACAAGGTATACCTGTGACTTCTATGGTGTAATCACAAAAGGACCGGATGCGATCAAAAAGAGGACTGACACCCCATGAAAGCGTAACGGGACAATAAAGAGCACCATGTTCTTTCTTTTTGTAAATCTCTCAATCTGAGGATAAACAGAATTTAGTTCTTTTTGTGTTTGTCCACTTTGTAGTCCACTTACAGAAGTCTGATATCTATTCTCTCAAATGCATGTGAAGATAAGCTTCATTGATTTACAACAAATGGGACAATACTCTTGATAGCCAGAAGAGGGCAACATCATAGAAGGTATCATGCACACTGCTAAAACCCTTGGCCATATACAGTACATAACAGATTGCAAAAACAACAACAAAAAACAAACTTTACCAGAAGTTAACAAGCTTCCTCTGTTACAGTGGTTGTCTCCATCCTGAAGATGACTTGGTTTTCTTTAGTTATATCTTCAGTAACACATTCTATGAAGTTCGATTTTGCAGGACTTAGAGTATCCACATTCATAAAGGGCTGACATGGTTTATTCATAAAGATTAGTAATGTTGGAATTCATTCTGTTGATGCGACTTCTGTCGTGTAGTCCAAATAATGCTTTTTTGCACACACACACAACACATTACAAAATTGCTTGAAAAGTCCACAATCACACCATTGGTTATCACTAATTCTGAGGTGCTGCATGTGTGTGCTGATGTGATCTAGGGGGGGAAGGCGGTGTGGATTGGAATATAGGTTTGATCTGTCCATTACAGCCCAGTTAAATATGTTTTCTTCCTAGGCCCCATGACCTGCCCGGAAGGGGCAGAGACTTAGGTACAGGGACGGACTAACGCAAAGGCTAGATATGGTTGCTGCCTGGCTGGTGGGGGCCCCTGGTTGGCCCAAAAGGGATTGCAGAATTGTGACAAGATGCAATATTAAAAAATGCATCTGTCTTGTTGAGTACAGTAGGTAGCCTTGCCTGGGCGGGTGTATGAATGATCATGTGATATAAGTCACAGCTTCTTCCTGTTACCCATATGCCTGATGAAGATCCAGTGTGATCGAAACGTTGCATTTTAAATAATAAAGTTTATTTTTGGAGCTTATCGGCAGTGTGCAGACCTACCTTTTTCGAGTACAGTAGGTAGACATGTTATCCTTACTTACTAGCTTGTAATTATGACACTGTCCATGTAAAATTGTCGCAAAGTGTGCATTCCGGGCCCCCCACAGCAACCTGTAGTCTAGGGGCCCCTGCCATCTTAATCCGACCCTGCCTTTGCCTTTGCACTGCCATGGCCAATCCTATGACCAATCAAATGACAAGCATACTTATTGTTCTCGACAGTTTATTTAGTATGATTGCGTTTTTCGCTGGCCTACCCCCTTTCATTAGTTCACCAGACACGATTTTCTCTGTAGAAATGCAGTCTAGTTACTTTTGTAACCACTTAATCCCAACACGGCACACAACAGACTTGGACCAGTTTTTAATTATATATGAGGCCTGCTTATTGTTCTAATACTAGTAGTATTTAGAAATGAATGTATGTGTCTTGTGACTTTTATTACTATACCTCAAATGAGGAGCTATCTCAATTGCTCCATTTTTTTCTTGGCAGCAAGGTAACAAAGAATACACAAGTTCTGTTAAGAAACAAGCAAAGAAAGCAAATGCATGTAGGATATATACACACATGTAAATTACCAGCCCCAGTTAACAGTTCTTCCCTGAGTCCAACCTAAAGCAGGCCCTATACCATAACCCCCTATAACCTTAAGCAAGAGTACATGTCTCCTATGCAGCTATCGATACAACCTATACTGCAAATTGTCCACTTACCCCGACAACAATACACATTGCATACTATGTTCTCATAGGAAAAAGAGAGTCACTGTGTGAAAACGCACATGGACACAAATCTTATATAGGAAATGGAGGGGTGGTGGCTTTCAGCTGACTTTGTCCTGGGCCTGTCAAAAACTGTCAGCAGTCCTTGCTGCAGACTAGCCTGGGCGAAAGCCGACTGCAGAGCCAAAATCTTTGGGTGGAGTACATAGGATGGCGTCGCCCGGCTAGCTGCAGACTGCTTCTCCACTGTCCCACTGAACCTGATGCATCAGCCAGGTGTTGGAGTGAAATTAAATTGATACTAGGAGACACTAGGTGGCGCCACTCACATTTAAGCAGGTCATATCAACACATCTATAATGGAAAGGCTTTCATGATGATTTGATAAATTATAAAAACTCTAGACAAAACAGCACACGATAAATGAATGTAATGAAAATGTATCTAAGTCCTTTTGTAGAGTATCAATTCCCTCTTTTATTGCCAGTCCCAAAATTGAGAAAATATGCAGTAATGAATGAATGACTGTCATGTCGAAACAGAGAAACATTAATCCCTCTAGTCTAGAAACATTAATTAGTAGATATGTTGCATGCCAGCATAAAATACAAATAGGCCTACTGATGCAAACACTATATATTTTATCAAATGTATGGGAATATTTTTGATGATTTGAAATATATTGACCTGTTTTCAACAGCGCTAAAAAAATGTATGTCACACATGTCCATGGAAAAGTGTGGGTCCCAGGACTATTCCAGTTAAGAACCACTGGTATAGTCTACTAGGTGCACTGAGCAGGACTACTCCAGTTAAGAACCACAGGTAGGCCTATTCTACTAGGTGCACTTAGTGCACTGGACCGGGCCTCTACCTATCTCTACATTCGATGCATTGCCCTGCCCAGAGCTGAGATCAGCGTGTCCCGGTTGTTAAGGACGTTGTATTCTGAGAGGTCCATCAGCTTCTGGAAGTCTTCGGGATCGTAGGCCAGGTTTGTGGTGAAGTACCTGTCAAAGTCCATGTCACCAAGGGTCATTTCATCCTCTCCTCTTTTGACACCTTCAAATAATGAGGAGTCAACAAAGACAATTATTTAGCATTACATGTCTGCCAAAAGAGAGAGCTAAACTTTGATAAGAAATCAAAGACACTTCAAAGACATGTCGCACAAACGTCCAGCATGGAGGGCGCCTTCTGGACTTTTCTCTGTCTATGTTTTGAACCAAATCATCTTCCATTCCAACATTCTCTCAACATGCAATAGCTTTGTCCTACTTAGTAAGGTTTTAAACCACTAAAAACGTACACTTCATTCTCAAAAGTTAGCCTACCTTGTTATGAAAGTCGACCTTAAACAAAGCTTACTGTGTAAAGTGATGAGAAATGGGACTGGGAATAGGTCTGGACTGTGCAGGAAAACCGTTGTTACACTCAGTCCACTTCTGGTCATTACATCCACATTCTCTGGCCACCTGCTCATCACCATGTGAGGATTGTCTGTGTTCTTTCCACTAATCTAAATACTATCCTCGACCTGTGCGTGTGGTCTTGCAACATTGACGATAACATCTCGTAAAATAGGCCTAGAAATTCATAGGTCATTTCTCATTTTGTAATTGGGCTGTTGAGTGAGAAAAAGCCACCCAAAAGTTGTTGTGACTGGGCTGACGTCAGGGAAACTTTATTGTTTTCTCCACTGAGGTGGTACGTCAACCAACCATGAGGCCACAAGCAAAGGTTGAAGACAATAGACAGGACAATGGACTGTACCCACATCCAGTGTAATGGAGGATGTGGAATGATGTATGGAAAAGAAGTGGAGACTGTAGCAAATATCAAAGTGCAAATTGTATCAGAATAAAACTGCAATTTATCAAACCCATAGGCCTATACAACTTCGAAGTCCTCTTTTCTGTCCTCAAAACAACTTCTTCATTACATGTCCTCTAAAAATACCTCACGATATTAACCTAGCCTAGAGACTATATCACAGCTGATATGAAAATGAATGTTAAATTACCAGACATAAAGTTATGAATGGATTTTGATAGAATTATATGGAGTTGTTGGAAATGACAAAAGAAACAAGTGGATTTTTTTTAAAGATTCTTCCCCATTGCGGGATAGGGCAAATTTTCACTTTCCTTGGTGGAGTTTTGCAGTGTTTGAGTTTTTATGTATCTCTTGAGGTACTTTGCCTAATCTGGGACATTACATAGCTTCAAATGTCTCTTGCTTGCTATAACATGACTAGCTCACTACACTTTTCTTCACTGCTTTTAAGCCTCATTTTATGCCTCACACATGCAAGGGGGGAGCCCTAAACGGCGCCACAAGGGAGCAGTGAGGGAGAGAACTGGTTAAGTAGCCTACTCGAAAGTCAAGTCAAGTCAATCGAGCTCAACCGTGCAAACACTGCCGTCTGACTGAGACCAAAGTTCAGCAAATATTTTGAAAACCAGTTTATTTTTTTTGTCCAAGTCATCAGATTTTCCAAATCATGAAAACAACTGATATCCATTATTCATTTGATGCTGTTTTCTGTTGATGAGAAATTGTATTAACACCAATTCTGCAAATATTCTGATTTCTTCAAGGCAATGCCTTTATTGGGTTTCTATCATTCAGAATCTTAAAGAAGGCAAATAAATTAAAGTTTTACTGTCACACACAGGATGGAAACCCAACACTTGCAACTGACCAAATCATTATTGCATTTCATAGGTGCATGTAAACACGTAAAAAATGATTAACTATAGATAAACGATTATTCCAGTATCTGATTATTGTTATGATTGTGACAGCCAATTGTGTGACCTGCCAGGATAAAGCTCTCTAGCCTACTGCTCATTTACCACAATAACACTAGAATAGTTTAGCTGTTTGGTGGCAACATACTGCAGAATAATCATGGCATGTGTAACTGAGGTGGTTCCGCGCAGTCCGTCCCCCTCGGGATCTGAAAACAGACTTTCCCAAACACAGCTGCATATAGGTCATGGCAGCTGGCCAAAACAAATAATCAAGAAGGTCCAAGAGGTTGTGGGAGTGAGGATCACGTGATGACACTTGTGACAGTGACAAGTGGCTCTCTGCCAGTTGCCTTTTTAGTTTAGTTTATTTAGTGTAGTTTGAACAGGTGGGTCCAAGCACAGGGTCCAAGCGCAAAAAGATGTATTGTGCCAAATTATAGCTAATGCAGCCTACAAAAGGCCTCCTCTGACCCAAGGTGCAGACAGAGCACCACGTCCTCACAGAGTGCAGATTTAACACTGGACAACAGCCTGTAGCCAGATCAGAGGGACAAGTGTGTGTGTGTGTGTGATGATGATGATGATGACGATGATTAAGACTCCTGGAGCCGTGATGATGGTGCTGTGGCTGGGTCTGCTGCTGGTGACTGTAGCAAATGCTGATGACATGATTAGATCTCAAATGCAGGACTTTGAGTCCCGATTGCAAGCTAGCGAGAAGAAGACAAGAGATCTTGAGAATGAAGTCCAAATGTTAAAGAACAGCAGTGAAGGTAAAGAATCTCAACATCTATGCTAGTATTTCCCTCAACTCATTTCTGGAGGTTTCATTTGTTTCTTTTGATTCATACAGTTACATGTCCCGCTTGAACGTCACTTTATCCTGTGCGTGCATGCGTGTGCGTGCGTGCGCGTGTGTGTGTATGCGTGTGTGTCGCAAACTGAGACAGAGAGTCAAAGAGCCTTCCTGGAACTGAAGAGGGAGAAAGAACAGAGCAGGGTGTCTTTCTCTGCAGCATTGTGGGCAGAGGGGGATGGAAACATCGGGCCATCCCAGGGCACAGCTCCTCTGGCGTTCAGACACGTCATCACCAATATTGGCAATGCCTATAATGCAGACACAGGTAACCACATAAGGAGTTGATATATATGAAGATATGTTACTCATATATATATATATACTGTACTACTATACTACACATAATATATATATATATATACTGTATTTATTTGGAGGTTTCTGGGCATTTTAGGCCTATATGATATTTTATACATTATATTTTCTTATTGTAAGATTAAGTTTCAGATCACCAGCCACGAATTTCAAATGAATATATAATTTTCTTCTCAATGAGTTCAGCACTTAGATAGACACAATTAGCATAGTTTATCACTAGTTTATCACAGTTAAGTTTATTAGTGGACGGAATTAAACAGCCGTTTTGCACTCTGGGGAATTATATTAATTAATTTTAAAGAGCTTTATATATTTTACCAGAGCTTAACTACAGATAGGATAGCAATTTTTTGAAATAAGGTGGAGTGTTCTTCCTTTATTTTAAGGCAACAGACAGGTCAACTGTTAATAATTCACCAAAACATTATTTTCTTAGCCAGATTTCAAAAGTAGGCCACAGCACATCTCTTTCTTCACACTGCTCTCTCTCCACACGTGTCTGTGCCACAGGGATCTTCACAGCCCCAGTCAGAGGAGCCTACTTCTTTGTGGTGTTCATATTTGGAAATGTCGCCAAACCTACAGGCGTCTCTCTGCAGAAAAATGGCGAGCACGTTGTCATTGCATACGCGTATCAGCCCCAGTACGATGTGAAACCTTCCAATGGAGTCTCTCTTCTGCTGGAGGAGGGAGATCGGGTGCATGTCAAGCGGTGGGATCAGACATGGATACATGATAGCAAGGACCACCACTCCACATTCTCTGGTCACCTGCTCTTCCCCATGTGAGGACAGTAATTGTCAGGGCTGGACTGGGGGAGAAATATAGGGCCAGCCACTTTTGGGTAAAGGGGCCCCTGCACGAGGGTGCAGGGCCCACCGGGAAATGTCCGGTATGGCCAGTCCAGCCTCTGGCCTCATGATGGCATTGCAAGATGACAGAAGTGTAATTAAATGACGGAACTACTCAATAATGGACTGTAGCCACAGACTGTCTAGCTGTGTAATGGAGGATGTGGAGTGAAGTATGTAAAAGGTCTGTAAATGCTGCATATTGTATTAGAATAAAATCGCAATTCATCAAACTTAAGTCCTCTTTTCTGTCCTCAAAACAATCTCTTCATCTTCACATGTAGACCTCTTATAAAAGCTTCATGATTATATATTAAAGATTATATCACTGCTGACATGACAATGAGTGTTAAATTATCTGCCATACAGCACTTAGAGCAATAGAGCTTTTTCTCCTCCACCTGGCTGCTACAGCAAGCTCTACTGTACCTGCCTGTTGGCCAATGAGACAAAGGTAAGGTAAGGTGGGCAACCTTTCCGAACAGCTTTCCAACTAGGCTAAATGATGGTCAAAAGCCATCTGTGTAACAGAAGTGTGACCAGAATATGTGTGTGTGTGTGTGTGTGTGTGTGTGTGTGTGTGTGTGTGTGTGTGTGTGTGTGTGTGTGTGTGTGTGTGTGTGTGTGTGTGTGTGTGTGTGTGTGTGTGTGTGTGGGGGGGGGGGTCACCATTCTTACTTTTATTAGAAATTTGATAACATAAAAGTAGGTAAGTAAAATAAAATAATGTGTAATAAATATGCTATATTAATAAGTAAAATAAAATAATATTTAATAAATATAGGCCTAAATAAATACCAACATATATGAAATATGAAATAAAAATAAATCCAGACCATAAAGTTACACAGTGGAAATTATAGTGTTATAGCCCAACTATTAAAGAGTTCAAATTAACTCTGTTTCAGATAACATTTGGTCCCATTTAAGCAGCATGTAGGCATACTCTGTTCAACAAAATTAGGTGCAGTCTTCCTAGAGTATCTGTGGTGTAGGCTATTGTAGGCTATTGATTGTTCTACTAACTGCCAACTGTAGGTATAGCAGGCTAGTAGTGTAACAACATTGAAAACTTTTATTTTGACAATAAATCAGATTGGCGGATATTGAATAGACATTCCACTGTCGCGCGCTTCACAGTGTATACTCCACTGTTTACAAAACTCAACTACTAGAGTCTGGTCGGAGCAGAGGGGAAAAAATCAAGAAATGTCAGAACATGACGTTTTTCGTCAAGAGTTAGCTGCAGTGATACGCGTGTTTGTTGAAACAGCTATTGCAGAAATAAGCAAGTTAATTGACGGAGGCGTCACTTTGACTTCTTATGAGGCGCTTTGTAGAGAATCCAGAAATGATACAGGTCATTCGACTGATTCGGAGCTGGGCAAGGGGAAACGCACAGTGAGTTTGACGTTTGGTTACCTTTGCTTATGTTGCTTCATCAAACAGAAGACAGTGGCATACATTGATCAGAACATGCATTTTTTTGCCAGTCAGCTGTCAACAATCAACTGAACTGTCCTTCGATCCAAGTTCAGTTTTGTTGAATGTTAACTCAAGCGATGATGCGGTAAGACTAGAGGTAATGAAGCTCTTCACATTTTGGGTCTTTCAACAGACGGTCCTGTGCTCAGTGTTCGAGAGGCTGTCAGAAGATGTCACAGACAAAATCTTGCTACTGGTGCAGAAGATGGCAAAGACAAAGTCTGCTGAAACTAAACTTGGAGATGCATCCCTGGGTTGTCAGGAAGCAGATGACAGAGTGACTGAAAAGGTCTGCTTCTCTGACTCTGTTGGCCCTCAGATGAAAGATGCTGTCAGGGAAGCAGCAACAACAGGCAAGATAACTAATAGTTCTACTCTTTTTTGATATGCCACACTTTGTAGGCTATGGTATTACAATGTATTTTCCCGTTTAGATGATTTGGCTGATGTTGGCTGGCCATTTATTATCATTTCCATTATAAACTGTTCATTCTTGCAAACATCCCATACTAGCCTATTGTGCCAAATAAAGAAGATTCATAGCCTACTCTTTGAATCACCTGTTGAGCACAAGAAAAACAGACGTTTTGAGTGACTTTTCCTAGCAAATAAGACGATCATTTTGCCTGGCAAATTGTTAGCAGCGCACCGTGATTCACAATCTGTCCATCCTGCAATTATCAAGTTTGAACTGGTTTGACTGGAAACCATTGGTTCTACAGCTTTTCTAATGGTGCGGTGCCTAGGTGTTCATTCCATTATCTTAACTGCCGTCCTCCCTTGTTCCTGTGACCTTGTGAAGACGTCATTAACAACAGAAGCTTAATTCAATAGTATACCTCGCAAAAGTGCAATTCAAAGGTCATTTTCTTACTTGCAATTGGGATGTTGAATGGGGAAAAGCCCCGCAACACTTGTTGTTGTGTCTAGGCTGACTGTGCGGAAACTTTATTGTTTCTCCTTGGAGGTCTGGCGTTAGCGTAGCTCAAGGCCTCAAGCAGTGGCCGAGGATGGGAGTTAGGATAATGGAGAATACTACTTTTTTTTGCTATAATTGTTTGAACCTTCACTGCCATAGAGGGTTCTACCACCACCACCACTACAGTGACCGAGACTGCCCCTTCGGAGATCCTCAGAAGGAGCCACAGGAGGCCGAGAGGGGTCCGCAGAGGAGCCCAGAAGCCTGAAAACACAGAACCAGCACCAGGCCTCGCCGGCAGAGGAGCCCAGATGCCTGATGGCACAGAACCAGCACCTGGCCTCACCTGTGGCCGCTGTGGGAAGGTGTTCAGCAAGCAGAGCAACCTGAAGGCTCACCAGGTGTGTACATTACATTACACTTAGCTGACACTTTCAGGGTATTGGTTACAGTCCCTGGAGCAAGGTGGAGTTATTTGCCTTGCTCAGGGACACTTCAACCATGGGGTGAGATTGTAGAAGGGTGGGATTCCAACCTGCAACCCGCATCTCTTTAACCACTAGGCCAGTGTCTCTCAACCTTTTTTTAGAGGAGGCACCCTTTCAATTCATATAAAATGTCAAGGCACAAACCAACAAGCGGTAACATGGCATCACATCCGATATCACACAAGCTTAGAAAAGTAACACATTTGGTCACACGACCTATGTTCGAAGTTGCAGCTTACTGGGGTGACCTAAATTTACTTTATTGTGCGTAAATGGCAGATGAAAGATTCCACTGACTAGCATTAACTTATCAGTTTAGACAAATATGTATTATTACATAATTTATTTATCAGCCACTTTTCCGCGGCACATCTGAGGGATTTACACATTTCTTCATTGAAAATTATTCATTTGAAATTTAAAAAATGGAATAAAACCCTTAATGAAATTATGAATTCAAATGAATCTGTTTCTATATTAAAACATTTCAATTTCAGCTGACATGGGTATGAATTCTACTGTAGAAGGTGTAGCAACACAGAAACATTAGTTGGGTGTTTGCTCGAAGTAAATGTCAAACACTAAGCTGCAGTGTGCTCCAGCCTCTGTGAATTCCATGTTTGCGCTCCACCAGGTAGCCCACAAAGGTACAAAGGCGTCCACCTGCTGACATTTTTAACTGCAAAACTTACTGTACTTTGGTCATACTTGTAAATATTACTTCATTATATAGTAAACATTCATGAAAAGATCAATCAGTTTCAATTGGCAGCATAATTGCAATACCTTTTCTGACCACCATCCTACACAGTGCACCTTTTAACCATTAAATAAAATTACGAATTAATCTTTTTCTATATTTAATCATTTCAATTCCAACTCACGTAGGCATGAATGCCATGTTTGTCACCCACCAGGTGGTCCACACAGGTGAGAAGGCGTTCAGGTGTAGGCAGTGCGGTCGACGCTTCACGGCCAGGTGCAGCCTGAACGTCCACCTGCTGACCGTCCACAAGGGGGAGCGACGCTACAGCTGCACCTACTGCGGCAAGGTGTTCGGCACGCAGTCGCACCTGAGGGGCCACCAGGTAGCGCTGCTGGGCAGGGAGACCAAGGCGGCGGCGCCCACCTGTGCCCCGTGTGGACTCAACTTCCCGGCCAGGTGCGCCCTCAAGCAGCACTGGGCGACGGCTCACCGAGGCGAGAGGCAGTTCAGGTGAAGTATCTACCTCATTACGCCACCCACTAACCCAGCCTATTACAATGTTCGTCATGATCCATACTATAGATATGAACACTAGATGCTGTGTTCATCATTTTGGTTTGGCCCAAACCTGGGAGCCAACGTCTTAGCCCTGTATAATGATATTTCTCATAAATGCCACTATCAGGGTAATGTGTGTATTGCCTGGTCACCGATAGACGGCAGCAATATGCCGGCTTAAGATGGCACCAATCTGACTTCTATACTTTTGCCAATGGTCAACGCGCTACCTAGTGTTCGCGACTATGCAGAACCTCCCGCTGCATTTCCGGTCTACTAGCAGTAGCAAATGCTACCCAAATAGTAATACCGCTGTCCCTGTAACCGTGGAACCGTGATTCAAGACCTGTGTACTTCACACTGCTCCAAGAGAAGCATGAACATCATCAAAGACACCACCCACCCACCGTTGCACCTTACATACTACACCTACATACTACACCTACATACTACACCTACATACTACACCTACATACTACACCTACATACTACACCTACATACTACACCTACATACTACACCTGCACTCTATTGCACATATCACCAGCTTGCTAGCATAATTGCTTAGGTCATTTGTTTTTGGTTTTCGGAAAACAGGAAAAAACTAAATTTTCTATAGAGGGCACCAAACACATAGCCTCGCGACGCCATCCTCTGTACTCCACCCAAAGATTTTGGCTCCGCACATCGTCTGGCAAAAGCCTCGAGCTCGGTTCTCTCAGTGTTTCGCCAATCAGCAAACAGTTGAGAGTGGTGACGTAGAACTCACCCGCGAGCTCCGTTACTGATTGATACTGGTAACTATATTCACTTTCGTTTTGTTATTTGTATGCTTTTGCGACGCTATAACGTAACAGGCATGCTAATAAAGCACAATATGGGTTTTAATTTGAGTTTGGAACTTCAATTACTTTAAATGATAGAGTAAGATCAGACCATCTCCCATCGTCCACGGAGACGGATTCCTCATGGCTTTTGCCAGACTGATTGACGGAGTCAACAGTCGGCTATTCGCCCAGGCTACCAAACACACCCCATCACCAGTGGGAGTTTTAGGAAATCTGAGGGCCTGGGGCAAAGAACAATTTTGGATAAGACCAAGTGAGCCAGTGAAGCATTCCCTTCTCGCTTTTTTTTAAAGTACCCTTTGGCTTTGACTTTAGGTGCCGGCTGTGTCCCACAGTGTTCCTCAATGCCACCGAGCTGCGGAGCCACCAGGCAGAAGGCCACAGGGCGTCCTTGTCCTTGTCCTCGGGCGGGAAGAGGCCGCACACCTGCGTTACCTGCGGGAAGACCTTCACGGCGCGCCGCAGCCTGAACGTACATGCGTTGACTGTACACGAGGGCCAGAGGGCGTTCGGCTGCGAGGTGTGCGGCAAGCGCTTCAGCCAGAAGAGCGGCCTGAAGAGCCACCAGCGGGTACACACAGGGGAGAGACCCTACTCCTGCGACAGGTGATCATTACATTACATTACATTACATTACTCTACACTGCGCTTTTTAAAAACCAAAGCAAGGTGGAGCGTTCTAGCCAAAAAAGCGGGTATATGCTGTTCGTTGCTGTATACTCTGGTGCTCTTCCTTGTCACATATACTCCTCTGCCCTGTCCAAAACGTATTACATTTATGTGTATGTACGCTGTACATACTCAGTACAATTGCTGTAGGACTCTCTATTGCAGCTGTATGACTTCTTGCTGTACTCTGTATTTGTTTGTATTGTATATTCCAGTACTCTTTATTTCCCTGTATAACCTGTATGTTGCTGTGCTCTGGACCTCACCACACTGTGCATGTTGCTGTGTATGCTCCCTTTGTGAAGAGGCATTGGATAAAAGCACTGCGTAATGCAATGTAATGATGATGCACATCTATCTATCTATCTATTGATTTGGTGTAATATAGGTAGTGTATGTAATGTAATGCAGTGTCGTGTAATGTAATGTAGTGTAATATCAATGTAATATAATGTAATGTAATGCTAACAGGTGCAGCAAGAGCTTCAGCATGAAGAGTGCTCTCAGGGTGCACCAGCGTGTACACACCGGCGAGAAGGCTTACAGCTGTGAGGTTGGTACTCCAATGGCACTTGGTGGTATTTAGGTGGGTTACAACTCATTACTAGAAGTTGTCCAGTGTCACTTGTTTCAGTCACAGCATGATGGGTTAGACCACCATAACGCTATTTACTATATAATATGTTTCCCCGTCTTGCTCTTTAATGCCTGACCTGTCTTTGTCCCTCACATAGTGATAATTAGAGCCCTAAATTAACTTTTTTCATCACCAGGCAAAATGGCTTGTAGATGTAATTTTTTACTTGCCAAACACACACACCAATTATGGGTCAAAGTGGTTAGTAAGTTGGTCTTTTGTACCAGCCAATATTTAGATTTATTTAGAGCCTTGATAATGATAGTCATTTTTGTGTATGGGTCAGTGACGCACGTTTCAGCAGTAGCACACTAGCAGTAGCACACTAGCAGTGGCTCTATTGTATGGATTTTTTTTGTTTGTTTTTAGTGGACTATCTAAGAACCGTATTCATTGCAGCATACCACCCACCAATTTCTCATTAATTTATGGGCATGACCTGACGTCTGAGCCCCCAAAAATGGCTCAATGCTTTTTTTCACCCTTATCTAGTACACATGAAAACATTGAAGGGTAACTTCTGCTAATTTCAACATGCAGTTGCTTGTCAGTACCTGAGAAGATTTTTTTTTTCTTCAGCCTTTTCAGGTTTTTTTTTTCTTCAGCCTTTTCCGAGATCCTGGTCATTGTAATGGGGGCAGGTGTATGTTTACATTCCAAAAAAAAACCCATCTTGATTTATTCCCAATAACATCCAAAAGGTCATGCAACATCAGCAGACCACTAACAAACAGTGATACCTTTTGGGATAATATTTGGAGTAGGCCTATGTTAAGAACATTTTGAATGTAAACAATATCTGCCCCCATTAGAATAGCTCAGATCTTGGAAAGGGCTGACTCGAAAAATGCAGCCTCACTGGGCACTGACAAGGGTAGTGTGAGCAATACAACAGCATATTGAAATTGGCAGAAGTTATCCTTTAAGAAATTAAGCAGACTGTGACTCTGCCTTTGTCTTGAAGGTGTGTGGGAAGTGTTTCAGCCTGGGGCCCAACCTGCTGCGCCACCAGCAAACGCACACAGGGGAGAAGGCGCACCGCTGCCACCTGTGCCAGAAGAGCTTCACGCAGGCCACACACCTGAAGGCACACCTGAGGACTCACACAGGTACAAATATTGTTTCTGAGTTCCCTAAGAATTTGGCACGCCTCCCACTTTGTCTGAAAGCAAACAACCATTAGCACACCAAGGGAGGCAGGGCAATCATGCTGTTTGGAAAATGTTATCGGAAAACCTTCCTATGATCATTTTTGGGCTTAGTAAGCTTAGAATTTACTGGGAACAGGGATAAAGAGGGGAGGTTATTGAAGTTATTTAGCTTTTCCCCCATTATTATTTTCTCTTCCTGTTTAAGTAGGAAAAAAAGCCTACTGCAGCGCTATCTTTTCTTGTGACTTGGATGGACTATTGTTTAATGCAAACGGTCTAATCCCAAAATTTTAAAAATTCCCATAACTCCTGTGGGCACTGACCAACTTTAGTTTAAATGAAGGGTCACCGCTCATCTGTTGCGAAGGTGCAGGATTTAGTAGAAACTTCTAAATAAAAAGGAGAACATCTGCACCAAAAATGCAAAAAGACATTTTGGACAAGAAAAGAATTGAAGAGTGCTGACCCTCTATTAGAGGGTATGTCTGGCTGTCCGTCCGTCCGTCCGTCCGTCTGTCTGTCTGAATTCTGAAACACATTCTTTAAATCGGCTAAAAGCACGATCTTTGGCACCATTGGATGCATATTTGTCCGCCTGTCGGACTTGTTATGTAAATCTCTGGTTTAAAAAACATCCCGTTTAGGGGGCTAAATGTGCCACCACTCTGCCCTCTCTTAGGTGAGGCTGGCTTCATCTGTGATACCTGTGGGAAGAGCTATAGCCAGCTGCACGCGCTCAGGGTTCACCTGCGCATCCACAGTGGAGAGAGGCCCTACGCCTGCACCGCCTGCCCCAAGACCTTCCGTTCGGCAGACTACCTCAAACGACACCAGGTAACTTACCCCTCCCCAGGGCTGGACTGGGGCAGGAAATCGGGCGGGGCATTTTCAGTCAAGGACGGTCCACCAGGCATTGAGAGAGAGAGACAATGAAGCCTCTGAAAACATTACAGTCATCTAATAGGAGCTATTTTGACCACAACTCCCAAAATGTTTTTTTGTTGTTTTATTTATCTGACCATCTCGGAGAAGCCTGTTGTAGCAGCTTGAGGACTGGTACCATTGAAGAGGGGGTCAGGCCTTCTGAGCATTCAACGTTTGATTTTACTATTTGGATTTGTTTTGTGGGTTATTTTATGACATTTTTAATTGCTATCGTAGCCAAGTGCTTCGAATACATTGAAATCGATTCCAAGGTGTCTGACGTCCGATGAAAAAGGCTCATTCTCAATGAAAAATTATGTAATGGATAACCTGTGCCATTTTCTCTGTCACAGACTGTCTCACCCTTTACCTATCTTTCATTCTCCTTCCCTCTCTCTCTCTCTCTCTCTCTCTCTCTCTCTCTCTCCCACACCTCCCTCCTCCCCTCCTCTCCAGCGTACCCACGTGTCGGAGCGCCCCCACCCCTGCCCCGAGTGCGGTAAGCAGTTCCACACGGCGGCCGCCCTGAGAGCCCACGGCCAGGTGCACCGCGCCACCAAGCCCTTCACCTGCGAGCTGTGCGGCCAGGGCTACAGCTCCCGCAGCTACTTCAACCTGCACCGGCAGGCCCACAGCCAGGGCAAGCCCTACACCTGCCCCCAGCCACACTGCGGACGCACCTTCACCAAGCAGAGCAGCCTGGACCTGCACCGACTGGTGCACACCGGAGAACGACCACACACCTGTCAAGTAAGATGTGTGACCATAGGCGTAGCCATGGGTGGGCCTGGGTGGGCCTGGGCCCACCCACTTGACATCCAAGCCCACCCCATTCACACTTGACAGTCACCTGTTGCCTCATGGAACTATAATTAATGGCATAGCACTGAGCGATAATTAATAATTTTGTCAAAAGTCTGGTTCATCTTCTGAGATTTCCATGATTTTTCAATTTCAAAATATAATTTTTGAGCACAATATTATAATATCTATCTATACGCTTTCGGGTTGGGCCCGTCCGATTTTTTCTGGGCCCACCTGTTTTATTATTTCTGCCTACGCCCCTGCGTGTTATATTACATTACACTGCATTACATTACATTACATCATCATACGTATATTACCATGCAATGCAGCCTGGACCTGCGCACAGGGGAACGTCCACACACCTGTGAAGTAAGACGCGTCATATTGTATTACATTACACTACATTGCACGTAGTGTAGTGCAATGTAGTGTAATGTAATACAATATGACGCGTCTTACTTCACAGGTGTGTGGACGTTACCCAGTGTGCACCAGTGTAATGTAATGTAATGTATTTTAGTGTAGTGTAATTTACATTACATTACACTGGTGCACACTGGCTGGGTAACGCCAGCCAAGACATAATTACATTACACTGCATTATATTATATTACATTACACTGCAAAACATAATGTTGCTTTACACTGCATTACATTACATTACATTACATTATAATATATTACCAAGCCCCCACACCTGCCAAGATAGACATAACATACTAGTACATTTTATAACATCACATTACATTACATTACGACTGGTGCACACTGGGGGAAGCCCACACACCATGTAAGACGTCATATACATAAACACTACATTACATTTCATTATAATATAATATATCACCAAGCAGAGCAGCCTAAACCTGGCTGCACACTGGAGAACGGCCGCACACCTATCAAGTAGCCTACATTACATTACATTATAATACATTACATTGCAAGGTTGCAGCATTCAATCTGCAGTCTTGTGGTGTTGTTTGTGTTGTCAGGTGTGTGTCATGTCTGTTGTTTATGTTGCCACTTATGCTCAGCCCTTCAGCTGTGTGTCGTTTGTGTTGCCAGTTGTGTACGCAAAGATTCAGGGGTCTGTTTCCCGAAAGCGTCTTTGCTATCGTTGTTAGCAAAGTCCTTTGTACAAGCGACTCAACTCTCTCTCGACAGCGACGCTCACCACTAAATCCAAGGGAATGGTAAGACGGTCTTAAGACAGTCTTAAGACAGTCTTAAGACGGTTAGCAACGACAAGAATCGAGAAACGGATCCCAGATTGGTAGTTTGTGTTGCCAGATGTGAATGCGGAGCTTCAGCTGTCTTGCCTGTTGTTTTTGTCATAAGGTGTGTGTGTGTGTGTGTGTGTGTGTGTGTGTGTGTGTGCGCGCGCATGAGTGCATGCTTCAGTTCTGTTACTTTTGTTGCCAGTGTTTCAGCTGTCTTGTCTGTTGTTTGTGTCGTCAGATTTGTGTCTGTGTGCGTGCATGTGTATGTGCTTCATGTCTGTTATTTGTGTTGCCAGGTGTGTGCTCGGAGCTTCAGCTTGGCCCAGAACCTGCAGCGCCACATGCGCGTCCACACAGGTGAGAAGCCCTTCGCGTGCGCCACTTGCGGCAAGAGCTTCAGCCAGGCCAACAACCTCAAGGCCCACATGCAGACTCACACCGGCGAGAAGCAGTTCAGCTGCCAACGCTGCAACAAGGCCTTCTGCTCGCAGAGAAGCCTCAACCAACACAAGTGCACTGGGGAAGACACCAAGGGAGACTTGGCTTATCTCAGTTAGGCCTCCAGTCTCAACGAGTAGCAGTGTAAGATGAGATCAGTATATCTTAAAAATCCATGTTGGATGAACGTATTTATAAATGTTAGCCACCTAACAAAGTTTTATTTATTGATTTTAAAAATGAATCTCTAAACCCCTACTGTTACTGTGGTAGTGTCTAATTGGGCCAATAAATAAAGGTCTATTGACACCGCCTAGATATATGTATGGCTTTTCTTTTTTATTGCAGTGTATTTATAACCTTGATATTGTATACATAACCCTTCTTTTTTGGGTGGTCATAGGTGGTGCAGGACTGAAGCAAATCGAACCAGAGAGAACATTGTGGACATACTGTGTAGCTCTAACGGTAGAATATCATTGTAAGCGTACCACCATTCTACCACTGAACAAACCTCCAGTGCCCACTAGAGGGCGACGTTTGACCACAGGCTCTCACTGCTCCCACTGCTCCTAGCCCACAAGTGATTTTGCATTGGTGTCTTCTTGCATTTAAATAATGCCAGATAAAGTGTTCCTGGAGGAAAATTAGAATCGCCCTCGAGAATTCTGCTAAGTGCGCACTTTTGGAACTTCACTCACTTCACTACTCTCTGCCCTTGTGCTGTCGGTCCAGCTGGGGCTTTTCGGGTGGATGGATGTGAAGAGTCAGCTGAAAGTTGGTGTAAATTGTTCCTGGAGCTTATGGAAGTCAGCTGTGTAATTGGGATGCATGCAACCACCCACCACCCACCCACCCCCAATTCTCACTGCTGATTAATGTTCATATGTATAACAGCTGCATTTTCGGCTTCACTCCAGTGCCACCCTTCACTGACATATACCTTTATAAAGGCAACACTTTATTGTATCCCCATAAGGCACAGTGTTCCACCAGTGGAACACAGGGCCTTTGGTGTAATGCACTACGACTTGGTCATTGCTATTCTGCTAACATCAAGTTTATAATGAGCCATAGATCTCTTGGGTATTATTTTCATTAACCAGGAATTCCTCCCAACCCTAAATGACATGCATAATATCATTGTCACCATAGCCACCATAGTCACCATTGCCACATAGACAACTGAAAATGCATTGTGTCACTGTTATATACATTATTCTGCTTTATTGATCTTTCACAATGACAGCCCTGAAGCCCATACTTCTCATTATACAGTGTGTGTGTCAGAGAGAGAAAGACACACACACACACACACACACACACACACACACACACACACACACACACACACACACACACACACACACACACACACACACACACACACACACACACACACACACACACACACACACACACACAGCACTCCGTCTGACGCCGTGCAGCATATGGGCTTTCTTATGGCTCAGCTAATTAATGACAGGAAGGGCCAGTCATCGTCAGACGGAGATAATGATGCTACAAGCATGCGGATAAATCACTGCCATCACTCCTACCGTCATTACCATGCAATGCACAACACAAGCCATAGGTTACCCACTGCTGAAACTCCCATTACCTGGTAAAACAGAACACAACCACATCTAGCCAGCTGCTTAGATGTGTTGTTTCTCAATTCGCTTTTTTTCTCCCATATTACACAATTTCCCAAGTTCAGTATATATAATGGGGCAGGTTGTGAGTCTAGTGCTCCAAAATTACCTGAGAATATGCATTCATCCTGATGTGGTGAAATGACTACCAATAAGGTGTCGTTTACACATATCCTTCATGGTTGTTTGAAAATGGAGATCTTTTTAAAACCGTTTATGTATAAACACAACATATTTAGATGAAAAAAAGTTAAACTCCACTGTGACAAGTGCCTTTTAGATTCTTAAATTTGGAGTTTTGACATACACTGTTTGACATACATTGTTTTGACACAATCTAAAACTCGGTTTATATGTAAATGAGAGAACAAATCCAGTGCGTATTGAAAAGCATCCTTATATGTGTAAACAGTGTTGCCAGATCGGGCAGTTACCCGCCCAATTGGGCTGCTTGGGATGGCCGTCTGCGAGTAAAAATTGTCAAAAACGGGCATTGGGCAGGTATTTCTGTAGATTTGTTGCAGGTTGTTCAATGGATTGAAATGATCTTTCTGTGTACTTTGCTAGCTGGCCAGATGTAGGCTACTGTACTCGTTCCTCATGCAATGAGCAGGCATTAATTAGTGTGATGCTGAGCACGTGAACATTTTGGGACTGATATAACAATATTTTATAGCCTAGGCCTACAATGATTGTTACATGGGTATGCATCTTTACACATAATGTAGGCCTATCTGATGACATCGAACTGGAAAGTAGAGTTTTTTTTCCTGTAAGCACAAACATGTCCAAAAAGCTGCCCATTCGACTCTGGCCCATTTACACAATCATATCAAATACACAGACACAGACACACACCTTGTGTGTACTAAGGGCCCCGGTAACTCAGTCCCCTTTCACCCTTACTCTGATGCCCTTGGTATAGGGAAATATGAATAAACTAGATAGGTCCATCTAGGGCTGCACGATTATGGAAAAAAATTATAATCACGATTATTTTGGTCAAAATCATAATCACGGTTATTAATCACGATTATTGATTTTTGCAGATTTTTTTGAAAATTATAACAAGATGAAATATAACCAAGAATGAATTACATAAGGGATGAGCAAAATAAAATTAATTGTAATAATTATGTAAAGGCAATAGCATGAAACTTAAGTGGACAGATTTCTGGCCAGAAACACCAGCCTGTCAGTATGTTCTGGCTTCAAGGACGCTCTCAAAAGTAGGTCACTATTGCCACGATTAAATCACTATTAAAATCACGAGTTCGATTTCACTATTTTTTCACGATTTTGATTATTTTTCGATTAATTGTGCAACCCTAGGTCCATCTGCCGAGTTAGAGGCATCCCCTTGAAGGCTGCACGCTGTTGCACTGAGAGCAAAGCGGCTGATTTATTAATAAGCAGCATTTTAAAATCCAGCCCCATCTCCAGCCTGACTTCTTTCCCCGCTCATCTTCCCGTCTAACGGAAATGGCTCTTGAGCAAGACTGGGGAATTATTTTGAAGGGAAACTGATCCGTCTGTCTGTTTACAGGAGACATTAAGTTGAGGAATATGGTAGTGCGCTTGCACCGAGCGTGCATGCATGTGCGGTGTGAGGGAGGCCGTCGTCCGCGCGGCGGGAAGCTAATTACGGAGGAGGGGAGCTCCGCTTTGTAACGCGTCGGGCCCGAGCAGACATGCCAGCGCAGAAAACTTTTCATCTTTTCTCCCAAAGAAGATGAAAATTTAATCAAAACGAAAAGCGTGCCTCTCTCTAACAGCAGCCATATCCTCATGCAAGGGATAGAGAGCTGAAGGTGGGCTGGCAGAACATTAAGGAATGGGCCGATTACGGTCCTATTACAGACATACCGTCCTCCTGAAAAGACACTAATTTGAAAAGATGAGCAACAGTAGATTGCCTTCATTGCGTTCAGTCATAAGAGAACTCCACACATCACTGATGGCAATTCTAAAGTAAATATTGCTAACGCATTGACAAAAAGAAGTGAAGTGTTGCAACACGACTAAGTTTTTTAATTGACTGCACTCTCCCCACAATAGACATGTTAGTACACACAGGACCTTACTACGTAAGCCAATGCGGTGCCCCTGGGCAGTGCAGGCAATACCTCACTGGTGCCCTCTTTATAAACAATATACCGCTGGACTAAAGGACCAGTCCCCCAGCCCAACGGCATTGACACTGTATGAGGCTTTCGGGTGGGAGGTTTACTAACGTTCCACGCCAACTCTGCTAGTTAGCCTCTATTACACTCTCCCCCTTAAACCTCACTCCCATCCGGGTCACGGCACCACTGTTATGGAGGTCGCACAGTTCGTCCTCTTCGGTGCGCAAACCTGCGACCTTGTTAGCTACATCGGTTCGGAAATGGGAGGCACAGTACAATACCGCTGGACTAAAGGACCAGTCCCCCAGCCCAACGGCATCGACACTGCATTAGGCTTTCGGGAGGGAGGTTTACTAACTTTCCATGCCAACTCTGCTAGCCTCCGTTACATAGGCCTACTGTGCGAACATGGCCACCATGTGAGCGCACTGAGGTGGGGGCATGTCACTCTTGTCAGTTCACGGGCCATACACCCAATTTGATCTCAACTGGGCCTGACCAGTAACATAATTGCGAAGTATCGCAAATTTTGTCTTCATATTGGAATCGCATTTGTAGTCCATCTTGAGGTGGATGGCAATGAGCTATATCAGGAGCATTGACAGAGCATTGACTTTTTTCCTAGTATTTAACACCTGAAATCTCAATTACATTTTGTAATGGGCCTTTTATATTGACATTCTTAGTTTTTCTTCACAAGTCTGGGGCCGGTTTGAACCATCTGGCGGGCCACATTATGTTTGATACCCCTGGTGTTCAGGTATACAGTTGGGTCATCGATGGATGCTGTACATTTTGCTGGTTTCCAGCAGGGTTTTAAAAAGTAGTAAAAGATAGCAGAGGTGTCAGAAGTAAAAGTAAAAGTACATTTGTGGTGTAACACTAGCACATATCATTACATAGCTGTTACATCATTTACTCCATTGTACTTAATGAGATAGACGGACTGTGCTGTTACTGAAAAACACTGAAAACCCAACAAGGACCCACCACAAACTTGATCCAACCAGTGCAGAGTTAGCTGATTGTAAGACAAGTGGCGGCGCTCGTATGAGCAGCGGCCCTGGGGTACATGTACAGTGTATTCTAAAACGCAATTTCGTTGTCAAATTTATTTGTCAATGACAATAAAAAGCTCTTGATTCTTGATTCTTGATAATATTCACCATTGTCTATTGCTTTAACTGTATGTCAGGTAATTGAAAATTAGGCCTAATTGTCCTGTCAGCTGTGATATCATCTCTATAGGTTATATACTCGTGAGTCGTGACACATTTGTAAGAGGGTCTACATGTAAAGATTAGGAGCTTGTTTTGGCGACAGAAAAGAGGACTTCAAGTTGTAGGTTTGATAAATTGCGATTTTATTCTGATACGATATACATTTTGGTATTTGCTACAGCCATTTATTTTCCATACATCATTCCACATCCTCCATTACACAGCTAAGCAGCCTGTGGGTACAGTCTATTGTCCTATCTCCCGTCCTCAACCTGTGCTTATGTGGCCTCAGGCTTTGCTGACGCCCCACCTCCGTGGAGAAAACAATACAGTTTCCCCGTTGTCAGCCTAGCCACAACAACTTTAGGGGGGCTTTTCCCCATTCAACATCTCGGTTGCAAATGAGAAAATTTGAATTGCGCTTTCTCGAGATATTGAATTCAATCACAAGGCCACAAGCACAGGTCGAGGATGGGAGTTAGGATAATGGAAAGAACCCAGACTGTCCTCACATGGTGAAGAGCAGGTGACCAGAGAATGTGGAGTGGTGGTCCACGCTATCTCGAGCCCACGACTGCCTCCACAGCTTCACATAGACCACGTCTCCCACCTCCAGCAGCAGAGAGACTCCATTAGAGGGATTCACATCACCTTGTGCCTGAGCCCCATATGCAATGACAACGTGCTCGCCATTTTTCTGCATGGAGACGCCTGCACGTGTGCCACTATGTCCAAATATGAACACCACAAAGAAGTAGGCTCCTCTGACTGGGGCTGTGAAGATCCCTGTGGCACAGAGACGTGTGGAGAAAGAGCAGTGTGAAGAAAGAGATGTTGTGCTGTACTTTTGAACTCTGCAGTAGCAAATAATGTTCTGGTGAATTACAGCTGACCTTGCCTGAAAATCCTTAAAGAGCTGATGATCTCAAACTATCTGATTGTAAAAAAAAAGATGCCCAACCCCCCCAAAATAGCAAAAAAAACCTGAGTAAAATATCTTTAGCTCTATGTCTAGGAAATATCTCCACCTCTGCGAACTGTATGAGAATACCTGTGTTTGCATTGTAGGCATTGCCAATATTGGTGATGACGTGTCTGAACGCCAGAGGAGCTGTGCCCTGGGATGGTCCGATGTTTCCATCTCCACCTGCCCACAATGCCGCAGAGAAGGCCACCCTGCTCTTTTCTTTCTCCCTCTTCAGTTCCAGGAAGGCTCTTTGACTCTCTGTCTCAGTTTGCGACACACACGCACACACACACACACACACACACACACACACACACACACACACACACACACACACACACACACACACACACACACACACACACACACACACACACACACACACACACACACACACACACACACACAAACACACAAACAGGGTACAATGATGTTCAAACTGGACATGTCCCAATGGTAACTGTATGAATCAAAACAAACAAATCTAACCACAAGAAATTGAGGGAAATACTAGTAGCACTCTTTACCTTCACTGTTTTTCTTTAACCTTTTGACTTCATTCTCAAGATCTCTTGTCTTCTTCTCGCTGGTTCGCAGTCGGGACTCAAAGTCTTGTACTTGAGATCTAATGTACTTGAGCTCCAGTTGGTCGATGTCATCAGCATCTGTTGTTGTCACCAGCAGCAGACCCAGCCACAGCACCATCAGCACGGCTCCAGGAGTCTTATTCATCGTCATCATCATCAGCAGCAGCAGCACACACACACTTGTTGTCCCTCTGATCTGGCTACAGGCTGTTGTCCAGTGTTAAATCTTCACTCTGTGAGGACGGGGTGCTCTGTCTGCACCGTGGATCAGAGGAGCCCTTTTGTAGGCTATTTTTACCTAATGCAGAGGGAGGGACTCGTGTCTTGTGAAATACAGAATTGTCTTGTGAAATACAGAGTTGTGAAAACACTTATACTTAGTCATTCTAAACATACAGTAAACAAGCAGCATTGTTCCTGGCAGGCCTACCTACTTGTGCAAGAAAACCGTTACAAAGGGTCCAGAGTGTTGAGGTGCATCTGCGGACTGAAGTTGGAGGTGCATCTGCATTCATGAGAAAGCCCATTTGGGAGACTCCCATTGTCATTGTGACACAGCACTCCACAGCACACATGTGAACTCTGCTCACTGCACACAATGAAATTGCATTTATGCCTTACCCGTGCAAGGGGGCAGCCTTCAATGGCGCCCCAAGGGAGCAGCGCGGCGAGACGACCATGCTCAGGGTACCTCAGTCATGGAAGAGAATGTGGGAGAGCACAGGTTAATTACTACCCTCACCAACCTGGCGGGTCAGGAGTCAAACCGGCAAACTTTGGGCTACAAGTCTGACGCCCTAACCGCTTACCCATGACATGCAACCCAGAAGGGCCCATGTTACACAGTGACTGTTGCCGTGTTAATTCTATACTATTCTGAGCAAATAATGGTCCCATTAGATTTTAGTGGTAAACTTTAACTCCGAAATAGTGTTAAATTCAACTCTGGTAAGTCTTAAAACCCCTTGACTGTCAGGCGACCCGGGGGCGACCCGAATGACTTTGAACTTGAACTTGATCTTCATTCCGCAATTGTTTAAAATCCAGGTGGTGTAATAAACCCAGGAACATTATATATCATTGGAAAGCTTAGAATCTCAGGAACACACCTAGCACTACTATACAGGGATATGAACATATTTCATGTGCATTATTATCAATTTATTACACAATGTCACCTTTCAAATTTGACCCCCCCAAGCACCCCCCGCCTGATGTCTCCCTACCTTCCTAGGATGAGTGGACATCCAAACATGAACATATCCTTATCATCATGGTCTCAAAATGTCTGTTACAATCCAAGGTTTATGAAAGTGTATTCTTTTTTTACTCTACTTCAACCACAAGTTGTACAACTCCACTCAAACTAAACCACTTTATTGTGGAAAAAATGATCATGTTTTTTTTTTCTCAAGAATTGTGCTGTTTTTGCCTACACTTCCATATATTTAATATGATAAATGGTATTCCACATGATCCCCAGACCCTGCTGATTACATAGGCACCACTGGAGTGGCTCTGTGACATTCCTACCCTGAAAGACAAGCCTTAGAAGAGAAGTAGGCAGGTCCTGTTTTACGCAGCTTTGTGTTGGCTCATTTGCTTTGAATGACTGCAGCTCCCTCAAAGCAAGAGCTAGAAACTCCATTCAAAGACTGAATGATAGTCTAGAGTCCAGGTTTTCAAATGAGTCATATAGCTCTTCTGTGTTACACCCAGAGACAGAGGAATCTCAAATCTGCTCAAGAATGCCCCTTTCTTCCCATGTTTTTACTGTACATAGTGTACAGTACCGTACAGTACTGTACAGTAACATCTCTGTAATACTACCCAAAAGGCATATCCGACTAAGTCAGATGACTGTAGAACATCTCAAGGGATAAGCGTTCATTTGAGACCATCATGAGGCTTCTAGCTCAAACTGTTCTTGAACAGTGAGACCTTATTTGTGGGGTGCATTTTGACTAATCAAAAGGTCTACAATAAAACATATGGCAAAACGCATGTGCATATCCACACATAATTGTCTTGAGAAAGGTCATATATAGATGTAAAAAGATCAACTTTGACAAACAGCTTCTGTAGACCTGTGAGTAAGTATCAAATTTGTTTCCAAGGCAAAATGTATCAGCTAAACTGTTGAAATGTAGTAATTTCCAAGAGTTTCTAAAACCGCCTGTCAGAAAAAAAGATGTTCAAACCCCTGTAAGTCCTTGGCAGTACATCACAACATCTTCCTGTCACTTCCTGTGGATTCTACAGAGTCTCTTCTTTCAAATGATACCAGCCACTTCATGATAGGTCAAAGTATGCAGGCACAGGAACCATTTAAGTAGACATTGTGCAAAACCTCAAAAACACTCAAAAATAGCCCCTAAGGTTAATTCAACACTCAAATAATTGAATTTAACACTAAATTGAGTGGGACCTTATATGCTCAGAACAATGTTGAATTAACACTGCATATTTTACTGTGTAGTGAAGTTAAATCACCCTTTAGAGGTGGGATGTGGGGTCAAATGGGTCAGTAGTCCTGGGCCATGTGAGAGAGGGGTGGGGCAGAATTGGGTCTTCATTACATTGGGAGTGGGTCCTTTCAGATGACCTTGTCCTGGCCCCGGCCCAAGCCGTCAGTGGGCCTGGCTCGAATCAAGCATAAGATCTTGACCTTCGCCTACAAAACCACCACAGGAAGCAGTTGGTGGACAAACTATTGCAGAATCATCATGACACATTCATTAGTGTGTCATGTGTCCTGAATGCGCACTATGTTTTAAGATCTGTAATGTTCGGCACATCCTTCTTTGGCATTGTCATCAGGCTATCATGAAAACAATGGTCTGAAATAGGGATGCAAACGATTAATGCGTTAATCGATTAAAAAACATTAATCACAATTAATCACCAATTCAACTGACAAGAGACCTAGGTGAAATGGGCATGTGAAGAGTGCGTGTGAAGAGGGGTCTGAATTGGGGGAATATGTAAATCACCTTTGGATTAAATAATTTAAATAGATGTCATTTTAATGTAACTTAATTTAAATTTGTAGATTTAGTAGGGTTTTTTTCTAGAAACATTGAGATTTCAGGGGGAAAACGGCTCTTGTCAATTAATTGTAAGTCGATCGATAAGGCAATGAATTAATTAATCGATATTTTGCATACCTGACCGTAGTCTGAAATGACTTTTATCACACGAGCAGGACAGGGCTGTACATGGCAAAGAGGCCCTATGCATAACTGGTCATGGAGGCCCCCCTGATAAAGTAATAATCAATTCCTCACTCTCTCTCTACAACTTTGCATAGGCCTATTCGGCTGGATAAGACACACAAACTGTGTTTGAAGTAGTTTCTTATTATGGAGTATGCGGACATGATTGCAGTACAGCGAATTTTGGAAATATATGTATGTAATATTTTGCAATGAAAGTTGCCTTTCATGGGGGCCTACAGCAACCTGTAGCCTAGGGGCTCCCAGACATCTTAATCTGTCCCCGGGTACAGGCTACATACAGTACATCTGGGTTCTTTTGTTTTCAACCACTGCTGTTGTTCCAGTGAGCGAGACGGAGACACGCCACTCCAGAGCTCAATCCGAATGAGTTGTCACATTAGTTTATTAATTGAATTTACAGCCTTGGGGCAGGCGGGCGTATAATTTGATGCGGTGCCGCTTTAAAAGGTTTCTGGAATTGTTTCCACTCTGCCTGTCTAATGCATGGGGAGCTCCCCTGCTTTCCTCCACTGGCTGCCAAGCATTTTTATTATTATTATTATTATTATTATTATTATTTATTTTTTTACTTTTTGTAAATGGAGATTTAAAGGTAAACTTGTAATGCCATCATGATAGAAAAGGGAGGACGTACTGTGTGTCATTAGCCAGACAACAATATAATCAGTGTTGGTTACTTAGCACAGAAGCACAAAGAATAGATTGCATCCCACCAACCATACCACTCGTTCCTTAGGCCAAAACATGTCAGCTTGTCTTCTCTGGGATTAGTGCGCATAAACCAAGGGTGGGGAACTTTTTTTTCGAGGAGCCACTTTCTCCAAGGGCCGTAAAAGTCCTCCAAGGGCCATACTATGGTCACAAACCAAATTTGCCTGCTACACGGGGCATCCAGATACATGGGACACAGATCCATTATATTGGGAAGGGGTGGGGCAGCCGTGGCCTAACAGTTAGGAGATGGGCTTTAGATCAGAGGGCTGCCGGTTCAAACCCTTCCACTCCCTACCACACTCCATGTCTGAGCCACAAGGCTCTTGCCCCTAAAGCAAAGCAAAGCAAAGCACCTAACGCCACATTACTCCAGGGACTGTAACCAATACCCTGTAAATAACTCACTCTTTGGATGAAATCGTCAGCTTAGTGTGATGTAATGTAATGGGTTCCCTATTCATACAGTATGCTCACACCTGTGTCCTGTGGAGTTAAGTGGGTGCCTTCTCAGCTCCTCTGCTGCATGAGTCACATTTGTATGCTACACGGGGCATCACAGGCCTGAAGTTCCCAGCTGTCTGTGAGGCTCAGGGAGATCAAAGCATGAGACACATCCCACCTGGTCTCTACCAATGTCGGCATTTATCTCCGTAATACTCACAACTTGCTTTAAAACTCTTGTTCTGCAAACCTGGGTCAGTTAGAATGAGTTCAGTGGGAGTGTGCTGTAGAAATGTCATTCGCAGAGTTAGCTCCGATTTTTTAGGCCTACTCATATATACTTTTATAAACAACAAACTGATCTATGCTGTCAACCTGACAACCTAAATTGTAAATTGGTGATTATATCAGGACAAGATAACATACTGTGCGTTCATAAAGCTTAATAGCTGTTGAAATAAGGGGTCATAAACATACCCACACGTCAGATTAAGTGTAATAATCAAAATAGAGCTTAGAATTATAAGGTTCTATCTCCGTTTAGGGTAGTTCTGAGATATTGAGCATCAAAGTTTTTACATCCCACACGTTTTGTGAGATAGAACCTTTTTATTTTATTAATAACAATGTGAAATAATACTTTTTTACAAAAATAACACCACACAGGCATTAATAAACATGTATTGGGTCAGATTATGTCAAAAACTCAATTTCGACCAAAAATGGAGATAGAACCTTATAATTCTCAGCTCACGATATGTAGTTCTTTGGGGTGGTGGTATTGTCACAAAGTCACAGGTCTACTTATGTGAAAGTCATTAGAAGTAGGCTATGTAAAATTGAAAACGGTTGTTGCCATCAATTTACAGTCTTAGCCTACTGTACGTAACATATCTGACACGCATTGTGCTCCCCCCACCCCCCCACCCCCCTCTCTCTCTCTCTCTCTCTCTTTCCCCAAGTGGTTATCCATAAATAGGCAGCGATTTGAGCGCCAAAGGTGGCTCTTTAGGGAGGGCTGTGTGGGGTGCTTATGTACATTAAAGGTCAAACTCTTTGTGCATCCCTGTATCACTACACTCAATATCGACAGAGGCAGCAGCCATTTGTATTTTAATGAATGAAACATTGATGTGCTGATTCAGCATACACTCTACAATGGTCTGGAGGAGGAGGAAGAGGAGATGAACTGCAGAGAGGAGCTGAGGAGGAGGAGGGGGAGGAGGATGAGGAGAAAGAGAAGAGATGAGGTGAGGAGGAGGAGGGTAAGTATAGTAGGAGGAAGATGAGGAGGAAAAAGGTGTGTGTGTGTGTGTGTGTGAGAGAGAGAGAGAGAGAGAGAGAGAGAGAGAGAGAGAGAGAGAGAGAGAGAGAGAGAGAGAGAGAGAGAGAGAGAGAGAGAGAGAGAGAGAGAGAGAGAGAGAAGATGGGTAACTGTGTAAGTGTATGTGTTTCTAGTGTTCTTGTTCACAATGTTCTTAAATGTCCTAATATCATAGTTCTCTGTAATCTTGGGCAATACTGATACTTTAAAAACAAGCATGCCATTAGAGCAAAATTGAATTGAATTGAATGGGAGGAGGGTAGACACTGGAGCCTTCATTATTTTCTATACTATCTGCCATCGCAGAGCTTGTGGACCTCAGCCATACACTGCCAGACATCGCAGTCACAGAGTCTGACAGGGCACATCTACAACCATTGCGATAAAACGAAAGAGAAAAAAAGTAAAATGTTTAATAAAACAATTTTACCCTGTATTCCCCCACATATTATAAGGAATTCGAGACGATTCGTCTAATGAATTGCTGAGAGGGGACCATTCGAACAAAACGTTGGACCATTCGTAGAAGGCATGGGGCGTTTCGTGCAGTACCTGCGGATCTTTCGTAGAAGACCTAAGGACGTTACGTTCAACCCATGCAGACCTTTCGTGTAACTGGGCAGACGTTTAGTGTAGTCTGCCTATTTTATTAGCCTATTATTTTTTATATTTTATCAAACTTGTGTGCCTACCACCACAATGCAATGAAAACAAAAATCGAACCATGTAGAAAGTGTGTGCGTGCGTCTCTATTTTTTTTTTATTTTTTTTTATTTTAGTTCAGGCTGCTTTTTTATCATTAGGCCTATTTTATAGCCTATTTTATAAATATACTATATCGTAACGGACTGCCTCTGCCTCCTCCGGAGTGAGATAGCAGCGTTACCCCCTGTGCACTACATGTGCAGCCTATAAAATGGGGTTAATTTCAAATGGCGGGTGAGACTGTCAGGAAGCAAGCCGAGAGAGCAAGAGAGAGGGAACCATGAAGTGTGCCGAGAAGATCACCATTCGCAAGAATCGCTAAAGCCAGACATTGATGTGAGCTGTTCCAAATTGAGACCAAGCGCACAAGTCTGCAAACAAGGATTTTGCAAAAATGCACTACTAAAAATAAGAAAAGATATTCGTTGTGATGATCTGAGTTATTTCTAATGTGTTGATCACTGATTTGTATTCATTTTGGAAAGGTAACGGCAATCTTATTGCTGCCTTACTGGCGCCCATCTCATAACTTAAAACTACAGTCGGTTGCACCGCTACAATATCAACGAAATGTTTTAAAATGTAGGCCTACAACAGTAATGTAAAGGTAAGAGATAATTTATTGTCCACACGTGACTATAAGAAAATATTTTCCTATGGGCGAATAACACCCCCGATGCCGAAGGCGGAGTGCTGTTATTCCGCTTGGAAGGAAATATATTTTCCGTAGTTACGTGTGGACAATACATTATCCCGCTTATCCCGCCTTTACCAACATTAGAAAGCATACAAAGTTAACCAGTAGTTTATAGTAACAGGTTTATTGCCATTTTATAGCGTGCACAAAGAAAGATAGTTCGTGGAACGCTCATAATTTAAAAAGAAAGAAAGGAGTCGCACACTGGAGCTGAATGCAGAATAAAAAACTGTACTGTAGGCCTAACTGTAAACAAGTAAATAAAACCGACAGACAGGGGACAAACATTTCGTGTCTAGCCCATCATCTTCCTTTTCTTCCTTTTCATTATACTGCTCTTGGAATTACGCACCGAGCGATACGCTTAGGATATGACATTGGCCGGACGCCACCCCACCATTACGCTCATAACAAGTAACAGAGTTTGGCTACTTTCTAACGTGTTACAGCCACATTGCGCTTCAAACTGTTTGCAGGCTGCCTCGTTCACTGCGCGATATCTACTAAACTCGGGTTCATAACAGGGTCATTTCTATCTGATCGGCGACAGTATTCCAGATAAAAGTATAGACAACCCAAGCACTGTTGTGCGCCCTGACCATCATCATTAGCCTATCATCCTGCTACAGTCTGAACACTGTGCGCCGAATGGTTGGCTGGAGGAGGCAACGCTAGCCTAAAGAGCAGGCTACTTCACCCTTAAGGAAACTATCAACGGACTCCTCACTTGTTAAAACAATACTAGTGTTAATGAAAGATGTCACGACAGCGGCCGGCGGACAGTGACAGTTTGCTTTCTTGAAATAACAACACTTGGACAATAGTGTAGACTTGTGCGCTAAGCGCTGGGGTGGGGCAGGGGCTGCTGAACTGTCTACAAGCTGTCGTGCCGGGACGTAGGCAGTAGGTATCCATTGCGTGCGGCCGGCCGCTTTGGAAACTGTAGGTAAGTTGCATTTGGGTAGGCTATTGCGCGTGTTATAGTTGAATTAAGTAATCGACGAGCCAACGTCCGGCAGCAGTGACTGAGTGTGTAACTTAACTTAACTTTTGTAGGCTACTATCGTCCGAGTGTCTCCAGATTGTGATTCATTTATTCAAAGACGATAGCAGTTTACAGACGCTGCTGGCTGCATGGATATTGTGGGGTTTTTCCCTCCTAATTGTATTTTATGAAATTGTAAAAATAAAACTACCATAACCTTTACTCCTGTTGTCTGTCGTTCCTGAATCGTGGTCTATTTCACCTCTTACAATAGTGTCCAGTCCAGTGAATGATCCTGCATCCATGGCTAATTGGATAAAGCATACTAAGTGGACATGAAAGAAATGCGAAATTAAAACAACAGCGTGTCAATGCAAGCACTTTATTTATTTTTCCGGGGGCATGATTTTGTTGACAAGTACTTTTTTAACGACTTTAATGAAGATGTCGTGTAGACTGTTTGACGGCCCCTTCCATAGGACAGCATCCATCCATCTCTTCCTCATCTTTACGCGCAACGGTAATAATAACCATTACTTCTCTTGTAGACGTTGCGCGTAATATTTTATTCATTATGGACTTATTTCAAGCAGCATTCAACTGTCCACTCTGCGTGGCTTTGTTGAAAGGGTTGCCTTTGGGTGGATGACTTCCCCTGAACACGGCAGGTCATTTGCATGACAAGACTTCATGCCCATTAGCGAATACTTTAACCCTTCAGGGGTGCCCTGGAAACGGCTGATAAATAAATTATGTAGAATGATATAATAGATATTTGACTAAATTGATAAGTTAATGCTGGTCAGTGGAATATTTCATCTGCTATCTACGCACAATAGCCTAAAGTAAATATAGGTAGCCCCAGTCAGCTGCAACTTCGAACCTAGGTCGTGTGACGTCTCCAAATGTGTTACTTTTCTAAGCTTGTGTGTTATCGGATGCGATGCCATGTTACGGCTTGTTGGTTTGGGGTGCCTTAATTTTTCATTAATTGAAAGGGTGTCTTGCCTAAAAAAAGGTTGAGAAACACTGCAGGAAACAGTCTCTGCAACAGGGACAATGACAAAAGGGATGAATTGCTTGAGGAAATCAAAAGGGACAGAGCGAAGTTATGACAACAAATTGACGTGCACCATTATGCAAGGCTACATGTAGTTATGATGGGTTAACTACTCAGTTACCGTTGCATTAATAATATGTATGATAAAGATGACTTCAGCGCAGGATATCAGAAATAAACAAGACAGCGCAGATGGCTTTTAATTTTTAATATGGCCACATTATGCGTCAATACACCAATGCGTATTAGGCTATTTATCATGAAACCTCAAATCGGAAGTAGCCTTGTACCCAGCACTTTTCAAACCTTACTCGGGTTTATGGTAATTGTCCGGGCCAGCACTTTTGAAATCAAACGGACGCCTTGCCTGCATGACATGTCATTTGCATGATAAGAGCACGGACGATCATGGACATGCGATGGTAGCCTACACACATAGCCACACACGCACACAACACGGTTCAGTTCAACGTTTATTGGGGAGGGCATTAACATTAGGCCTATGACAAAACATTATCGGGTAGGATTGAGGATAAATCTTACACGTTTCCTTATTAATGGAAAATTAATTCCATGCTAATTCCAAGTATTCAAGAACCTAAACAATATGCAATTGCTCCACAGTTCAAGGGTTAGGCTATGGATATTGACACCTTTCCTCCGCGATCGCGGATAGCCCCCACCTTTGCGCTTCTCATCTGGCTGTCACGATATGGAACGGGAAGAGACAGTTCAAGACAAGCGGCATGACTGCAATTGTCAATACAGTAGCCTAAAAAACTGTTAACTGTTCAGCGGTGTGTAGTCAAATTATCACAGCGGTGGTAGATGCTTTTATGAAGACCTGGAGGGCAAAAACCAACAGACACAATTGCTGAGTGTGTATGCAGTATTTGTAACGAATGATTCTCCTGCCAGGATAGCGTTGCTTGGACTAGAATAACCCATTTACATGTTGAATGTTGAGAGGATGCATTTTGAAAAGTCGAAGACCTATTCACGAGGATATAATAGCTACCTTTCCTTGTCAATGTTCCATGCACTACAAAATATTCCAGAACCTCATCTGTGATAGGCTAAACACAATTTATCCAACAAGCTTGTGGATAATATTGCCACCTTTCCCCTCTCCTGCGGTAGCCAGTTGCCTTCTCAGAAGAAGCAATCTGAATCGGAAAGAGAGAGCACTGTTCAAGACCCGCGGCAAGACTGCAATTGTCATCTGGTTCGTGGTGTCAACCTTCAGCCAAAACGACGACAGACCCTTTTTTTTAGATGCGTCCCACGCATCTCTATAAGAGGCTTTGGTGTCCGTCCGTCCGTCCGTCCGCCCTCCCGTGATGGGTTTCTGAATTGTGATTCCCTCTTGTGATTCCCTCTTGTGTCCACAAGGTGGCAGTCGCTCAGTTTTGGCCTGGAGCTCATGCGTGCAAACCAAAAGCTCTTTGCCAGTGAGAAAAACATGGCGGCACTTCCTGTTGATTTTCACATGAAAGTTTTGCTTAATTTAAAGTCCCTAAGCGACTATAAATGTTGTGGCTTCCATATATTGATGTAAAAGTGCCCCACAAAGTAATGAAGCACAACAAAGTTACTCCACATTACCATTTGACCACTCGTTTTTCTATGCTAACAGGGTAGCTAATGTAGCATTGTAAATGATCCAGGGAGAAAGGGGGAAATGTTGTGATTTCAGTCCGCCTGAGGCAACGATTTTCGTGGGGAAGATGACCTGCATCTCGGTGGCAGTCCAATCGCAATGCTTTATTTTCCCCAGACGTTTAATCGCATTTAAGTGAAAGTGCCATGTATACACATCGCAAAATAACTCTTAATCCGATCTATTTAAATCGCATTTATTAAATCGGACTTAAAAACATCATGTAGGGGAGACCGGGGTTGGTTGTCACACTTTTTACTTAAATCTAATTTCTGCTACATTGGTATATGGTAAGGCCACCCTTTCTGTCCATAGTTATTGACTGATGTCTCAGGTCCATTTGGGTAGTCTTAGATCCAGAAGACTCCTTTCTCTTAAAAAGATATGGATTGTCAAAGGCACCTTGCACAGATGTGACAACCAACCCCATTACAGGGTAGGTTGTCACACCCCATGGGGTTGGTTGTCCCTGTGTTATTGTAATGGGGAAAATGGAAAAATAGAGACATATTTTAAATTATATATTTTTCATTATTTTCAATGAAATATGAAACTAAACTACACTAAACTAATCTCATGTGTATAAAATCATCAATTGCATTTTAAAAAGCCATTAGTTTATTTCGTTTTCACTTCATTTCATTAAATTCATTAAAATGTCACTGAAATTCATTAAAAATCATTAATCCATAAATGTTATCCATAAGTTCATAAATGTTAAACACAAAGCCAACCAATCCTCAATCATGCAAGCACAGGACAAACTATAGCCCCATAAAAGTCACAACAATGCTAGTACTTTGCAATGTAATTCATGTGACAACCAACCCCGAAAAAATTGTGACAACCTACCCCAACTGACATTTTGAGCTATTTTGGAGGCTTGTGTCCACATGCATTACTCTAGCTCCGAAAGAAACTAACCAATTTGTAGCTTTATCTTTACACTTTCAAATGGCAATATTTATTGTGACATCAACTTATACAGGTAGTGTCATGACTTACAAGAAAAGTCCTCAAAAGTTGGTTTTGCATGTGAAAAACACTTTAAGTTGTCTCACTTCAAAGTGATGCTGTTTTCACCTCCACTATCAACGTAGGTGACCTTAGACCCCAATTCTGAACAGATCTGGGTCAAAACTTTTGATCTACGCCCTATAGTGGCTGAGATATGATGACTGTGACAACCTACCCGTGTGACAACCAACCCCGGTCTCCCCTACACGTAGCCAATGTCTCATTGATTAGTTTATGGAACTTACGGTTTGTCTGTTACGGTCCACGAAGACAATATCCACGTGAAAACGCAAACGCCTGCAAACCACTGTTTTGACAGAAATACAGTTCACCTGTCGCCTACTCTGTTTTCTTCCCAAAGCGGCATTTAAAAGTATTCCATGAAATCCAACATCAACGTCACTTCAAATAGGTGACAGCATCATGCACACACATGAAATAACACTTCAGTGAGGGGGGGACATCACTGCTCTCATATTAAAGTGAAAAGAGAATTTCACATTTTAGTTTATTTAATGTAGGCCTATGCAAAATTGCAAATAGCCTATTCATTGAAATGTTTCATTGTAATTCATTGTAATGTTTGCCTGTTTTTTTATGTTTGTAATTATTATTTTTTTTAAAATAAAAAATCGTGATTTTAAAAAAAAATAGCCTGACAAAAATAGAGATTTTATGTTAAAAAAAAAAATGTGATATGGGATGGACCGATGGCCCCCCTAAGCTAAATTCGCCTTAGGTCCCCACATTGCTAAATGTAGTGTAAGGGATTATTTTGAAAAGACAGTAACATGTAATCAGCAATGCATTACAGTTTTTCAGTAAATTGCCCAACACTGTTGAAATCCTATGGTACTTTTTCAAATCCAGGCTTATACAGTACATGGTAGGCTTATTGATAAATTGCCTTGACAGGTTATGAGGAGGCCAAGGGGGCGTTTGGGCAAAAAAGGTTCAGAACGGGCATAGACGGACGCATCTGTTGTCCGCCTGTCGGACTTGTTTAATAAGATAGACCTACCTTATTCGCAGCAGCCAAAATCAGTCAGACAATAAGTGCTTAACGAGTGTGCAGGGTAGCGAATGCTCTTCTATCAGGGTAAAGTTTGCAATTGGAGAGGGGTGATTGAAGGGCTAAATTAAGTCCGAAATCAAAATGATAAAAAAAATACGGTCGATTTATTTACAATACCCTACATGACAGAAAGAAAACGTGTAGGGGGTCAACTGAAAATACCCATAAACTGAGGACTATAGGCAACGTCAAAGTAAAATACAAACACGACATCAAACAAAGCTTTTTTTTAATGCGGTAGGCCTACACTTCAAACTTCACAAAACCCACTGGTTAACAGCAGGTTTTACGCACACATTTCGAAGCGGTTAATCACAGATGCTGCTCTCTTCCTTGCTCTCCCTTGCACCCCAACGTACACTGGGTTTAATACACCCTGCAATACTGGCAAACTATTATTCAATTACCATTGCATTTGTTCATGCAAAGACCTTTACGCGGCGGAGAGAGAACGCGCTCCTGTGCAGTGTTAACGTAGCGATTTAACTTCTCTCTCTCTCTCTCTCTCTCTCTCTCTCTCTCTCTCTCTACTGTAGCCATGGGCTTAACACAGGTGCATGGGTTCTGTAATGTTTTCAACACTGTTAGGACCTATATTGTTTTCTGGCTCATGCGCGAACTATTTGTTGTCATTCAGAATCAGAAACATCAAAGTGTCGGGAGACAGCTTTCTCTTGTTGCTGGTGCTTCGCATCTAAAAAGTTAACGGAAAGTCAGAAAACTCTCTGCATGACAATGTGCTCAATGGTCAATAGCCTACTTCTAGATGCACTATAGTCTACAGCCTAGACGCGCGCTGCTCTGATTCAAAGCGAGCACAAGGGTCAATAGCCTACTTCTTGACACATTAAACCGCCCTGCTTTGATTCAAAGCGAGCAGGCTGTGCTTGGTCCCGCCTCTCTGCCCGCAGATGGGAGTAAAGTAACGGCGTAAAAGTGAAAAAAAAGCTTCTCAAATATTGTCTAGATAATTGTCAAAAAATGTAAGGGCGTAAACGTAAATTGTCAAAAAATGTAACGACGTGAAAAAAAAAGCTTCTCAAATATTGTCTAGATATTTTGTCAAAAAATGTAAGGGCGTAAACGTAAATTGTCAAAAAATGTAACGACGGAAACGTTAAAAAAACAACAACATAGCCCTACCAGTTAAAATGAGTAAGTACATTTTATTTATAGATTTACATGTTTAAATCAACAAAAAACAAAACTTAACAGCTGATTTACATATTTAAATAAACAAAACCCTTAAAATGAGCATTAAAAAAGCTGATTTACATTTCTAATATAGGCAGGCTGAAGAAAACCCGTTAAAATGAGCATTAAAAAAGCTGATTTACATTTCTAATATAGGCAGACTGAAGGGACCTTTAGTTGAAACCTAAGGATCTTTAGTTCAATTTTAAGGACCTTTCGTTGGCTTTTGCGGTAGACGGACCATCCTCGACTAAAGATCCCCAGCCTTATACTAATGGTCCAACGTTTTGTTCGAATGGTCCCCTCTCACCAATTCATTCGACGAAAAGACCTGATACGCTTATTACTGTAGCCATGGGCTTAACACAGGTGCATGGGTTCTGTAATGTTTTCAACACTGTTAGGACCTATATTGTTTTCTGGCTCATGCGCGAACTATTTGTTGTCATTCAGAATCAGAAACATCAAAGTGTCGGGAGACAGCTTTCTCTTGTTGCTGGTGCTTCGCATCTAAAAAGTTAACGGAAAGTCAGAAAACTCTCTGCATGACAATGTGCTCAATGGTCAATAGCCTACTTCTAGATGCACTATAGTCTACAGCCTAGACGCGCGCTGCTCTGATTCAAAGCGAGCACAAGGGTCAATAGCCTACTTCTTGACACATTAAACCGCCCTGCTTTGATTCAAAGCGAGCAGGCTGTGCTTGGTCCCGCCTCTCTGCCCGCAGATGGGAGTAAAGTAACGGCGTAAAAGTGAAAAAAAAGCTTCTCAAATATTGTCTAGATAATTGTCAAAAAATGTAAGGGCGTAAACGTAAATTGTCAAAAAATGTAACGACGTGAAAAAAAAAGGTTCTCAAATATTGTCTAGATATTTTGTCAAAAAATGTAAGGGCGTAAACGTAAATTGTCAAAAAATGTAACGACGGAAACGTTAAAAAAACAACAACATAGCCCTACCAGTTAAAATGAGTAAGTACATTTTATTTATAGATTTACATGTTTAAATCAACAAAAAACAAAACTTAACAGCTGATTTACATATTTAAATAAACAAAACCCTTAAAATGAGCATTAAAAAAGCTGATTTACATTTCTAATATAGGCAGGCTGAAGAAAACCCGTTAAAATGAGCATTAAAAAAGCTGATTTACATTTCTAATATAGGCAGACTGAAGGGACCTTTAGTTGAAACCTAAGGATCTTTAGTTCAATTTTAAGGACCTTTCGTTGGCTTTTGCGGTAGACGGACCATCCTCGACTAAAGATCCCCAGCCTTATACTAATGGTCCAACGTTTTGTTCGAATGGTCCCCTCTCACCAATTCATTCGACGAAAAGACCTGATACGATCTTATTACTGTAGCCATGGGCTTAACACAGGTGCATGGGTTCTGTAATGTTTTCAACACTGTTAGGACCTATATTGTTTTCTGGCTCATGCGCGAACTATTTGTTGTCATTCAGAATCAGAAACATCAAAGTGTCGGGAGACAGCTTTCTCTTGTTGCTGGTGCTTCGCATCTAAAAAGTTAACGGAAAGTCAGAAAACTCTCTGCATGACAATGTGCTCAATGGTCAATAGCCTACTTCTAGATGCACTATAGTCTACAGCCTAGACGCGCGCTGCTCTGATTCAAAGCGAGCACAAGGGTCAATAGCCTACTTCTTGACACATTAAACCGCCCTGCTTTGATTCAAAGCAGGCTGTGCTTGGTCCCGCCTCTCTGCCCGCAGATGGGAGTAAAGTAACGGCGTAAAAGTGAAAAAAAAGCTTCTCAAATATTGTCTAGATAATTGTCAAAAAATGTAAGGGCGTAAACGTAAATTGTCAAAAAATGTAACGACGTGAAAAAAAAAGCTTCTCAAATATTGTCTAGATATTTTGTCAAAAAATGTAAGGGCGTAAACGTAAATTGTCAAAAAATGTAACGACGGAAACGTTAAAAAAAACAACAACATAGCCCTACCAGTTAAAATGAGTAAGTACATTTTATTTATAGATTTACATGTTTAAATCAACAAAAAACAAAACTTAACAGCTGATTTACATATTTAAATAAACAAAACCCTTAAAATGAGCATTAAAAAAGCTGATTTACATTTCTAATATAGGCAGGCTGAAGAAAACCCGTTAAAATGAGCATTAAAAAAGCTGATTTACATTTCTAATATAGGCAGACTGAAGGGACCTTTAGTTGAAACCTAAGGATCTTTAGTTCAATTTTAAGGACCTTTCGTTGGCTTTTGCGGTAGACGGACCCTCCTCGACTAAAGATCCCCAGCCTTATACTAATGGTCCAACGTTTTGTTCGAATGGTCCCCTCTCACCAATTCATTCGACGAAAAGACCTGATACGATTATAAGCTGCTGATTTTTTTGTTGTTCTCGTTCATCTCTCTGTATAAAAATGTTTGCTAAATGTAATGTAATGTAAAAAAAAATCTCTATAAAAAATGATATTAAATAAAACACCAGTACCCAACGATACAGTTCCTACTTCAATGTAATCGGGCCTGAACTGACAAGAAGCCTTTTGGATGAAAGGTGTAGGCTACTGCCACTTCACAGTAGGGGGCAACGGATCCTTGACTTTACAATAAAAGGTTTCAAAAAGCAAAGCACTTCGATTCCATAACACATTAGGCAAGGATGCAGGGACCAACCCAGCTCAGGCCCAGAGACCCATGGGCCCAAGAGTCAAGGGGGCCTTGAAGCCCACACCTCTAAACAGTATTACCATTCTCATAGTGCATTAAAATCACATTTTTAACAACTGTATTTTTATATTTTCTTGAGAGACAAACCCAAAACCCTCTTTAACATCTGGCCTAAAGCCTGTTTTTTGTTAACTAACGATGCTCATGGAAGGGGGCCTTTCTTGTTGTCTGGTCCAGGGGCCCATGAAGTCATAATGCGTCCCTGACATTGGGTAACAGTGGAGCCCAAAAATAGAAGAACACAGGGCGATGTCATGCTATAAGCAGTAATAGCAATGCACGCTGGGATGTAGATTATTGGGGAAAGTGAAAATGTGGAAATGGGAAAATAAAATGCAGCGAATCAAATATAAACACATGCTTGGCAGGAGGTAAGCTATTTAATATAAGTGTGTGCGTGTGCGTGTGTGTGTGTGTGTATGTGTGTGTGTGTGTGTGCTTGCGTCCGTGCGTGTGTGTGTGAGTGAGTGAGTGAGTGAGTGAGTGAGTGAGTGAGTGAGAGAGTGAGAGAGTAAGTGAGAGAGAGAGAGAGAGTGAGAGAGTGTGCAGCAGCGTTTTTATGCCTGTTCTGTTTGGTTATATGTAAAGAAAGGCAGGCCACAGAGTATAGTGAGGAATCTACTTAACGCGATTATTGAGGGATCTCTGGATGAGGGAGAACTTGTGTGACAGCTCATTAGCTGATAGAGGACTAAACCAGATAACAATGAAAAAAGTCAGGCGGACAAAGAAGCGTCCATCTATGCTACGGACAGACAGGCCGACCGACAGACAGACAGACCGACCGACGGATGGACATACCCTACTAGATACTGGGACGCATCTAAAAAGTCAACCAGGATTTTTATGCTCCCACTTTTTCATTATTTGTGCAGCGTTTTGTCACGAAAAAAATAATAATTAAAAAGTGGGAGCAGACAAATCCTGGTTGAAGCAGACTCTTGCCATTTGGGTGTCCTGCTCACAGGTCAAACGTTTTCTTTTTTTGTTTTTAATGTGCAGGTTTTTTACACACTGTACTCCTTGGAGGCATTTCTGGAAGAAGGAGAACTAGCTCTAGGACTACCTAAACCAACCACTGTGGAGGAGAGGATGGGGCGGACGGGGTAGACAAAGCAGGCTGTGCTGTATGCAAAAGAGGAGGCCATGGACAATTTCTCTCCTCTTTTCTTCTCTTCTCTTCTCTTCTCTTCTCTTCTCTTCTCTTCTCTTCTCTTCTCTTCTCTTCTCTCCTCTTTTCTTCTCGTCTCGTCTCTTCTCTTCTCTGTGTTCCCTCTGCCAAGCCTTACACTGTTCTGGTTGTTTGTGAGTAGAATGTGAAATGGAATGGCACACTGCCAGGATACTATCACTCCTCGCTGTCATGGAGATTGTTATATTATGGTCTGTGAGGGCAAAGAAATCATATTATGGTCTGTGTTCCATGGTAGTAAAGTTCAAAGGCGCCTTCTGAACTTCAACTGATGGTACGCATTGAGCTTTGCCCAGCTCTAAAGAGAAATACACTGATTGTAATAAACAACGATTAAATAAGACTTAAACGTGCTTTTTAAAATCATTCTTGAAGTATGTTTTTGTTTGTCATTCATTATTCAGGGAACTGGAGTTAAGTTTTAAAATATGCAACATTTGAGCAAGAAGCCCTTTGGTGGGAATGACAGGCTGATTTAGTGTTGTTGCGTAAGTGCAGTCAATGGGGTTATTTACCAGGCATGCACACCAAAAGATCAACATTGGCTTTAATTTCTGTGTTACTGAAAGAACATCAATATCAATTCTGTAGCTGTTCATACTATTGCCACTGGTGTCTCCTCATGATTTAGTTTGAACAGTTTTACAGTCCTCTCATGTGTTCTCTCTTTGTCAGGCACTTACAGTTTTTCTTGATTGCCTACACACAATTTTCGGAATCGGTCTTCGAATTCTCAAAACTCTACACACAAATATTCCAACCTCACACACAACGGGCCAAACTCTTCACTACCTCTGAAAAATGCACGTCTTGTCTCAAAACAATGTACTCTCTTCTAAAAACCTCATTTTGTCGTCAAATGACACACACAGACAGTCACTACAATACACATTTGCAGACCCATTAAAACACTGTTGGGCACAGGGTAAAACTAATTTCTTCCAGTAACTTGGGCTTATTTTGTTCTGGATTGCATGGATACTGTGACATAAGTTGGAAAAACTTCATTCCCACAACACACAAACAGAAACAGAAAGATTTTTTATGTCTTTTTCACAAAAACAACACAAAGATAAACCCCACTGCCTATTTGGCAGTACAAAAAAAACATTACATTACTGTATAGCCTATTGCTATGAAAAAAAAAACTCTATACTCAACTTGAAACACAGTAGAAACTTATTTTCTTCAGTGTTACTTACTAAAGAGGGTATTTTTTCTGTAGTAAAATACTGAAATGTTGTTTTTAGACTCGGAGTACACAGACGTGTATATATTTTACATATTTTTACTAAAAATATTTAAAAATTGCACTAATGTATTGTAAAATATTGGGTAACCACATGAAAGTTATGTCTTGTATAACATATTTTTGAGTTCAAAAACTAAACAAATGGGTTTTCTCCTTGCATCCACTCATTTTTCATCAATATGCATGCAATGTGTGTCCTTATGGGGTGATGATTTCAGATTGTAAACCGGTATGAAGAGAGTTTGCCCATGTGATGAGGAAGTGAACATAGTATTGCAGTTGATTGTAGTGTTGTGAATGACAGTGTGTTCCATGAGAAACCCAGTGTTTTTCTTTATGAAAATTGAGTGTAATCCAGAGAATTGTGTGTAATGGTGTGAAAAGAGTGTGTTTTAAAACTGGAATTTGAGTGTTAAGTAGGAATTGTGTTTAGTGTTCAGTGACATTGGTCAGGGGAGTTGGGAAATGGGTGAGATGTTCCGAGAATTATAACGTGGTAATCCTGTGCAAAACTTGATGCTAAAACGTGGAGAGGCAGCCGGTAAGCACTTGATTATGATCTTTGTATTGCAGTTACTTGTGCGTGCAAACTGGTTGTCTGTCGCGAGACACATGCCACTTTCGCCTCACAACACTGCACTGTGTGGTCGATTGACCAATTATGTACATAGCTTCTTCCTTTGCTTCACTCGTAACTTAAAGTTAATGGCCAGGCACAAGTTGGGGCAACCCTTACAACACTTGATATCTGCGTTAATACTGCCGGTTGCAGCCAACGTTTGTGGGGTTGGCAATTGCGCTAGATAACAATAGTAGGGTTCCTTATGGTCAAAATTTACTCTGACATTTAATGTGTATGCTCATTTTACTTACAGACAATTCTATTTTTCTATAAAGTTAATATTCATGTCTTGATGATTTGACTTGATTTACAGTGTATTTATATTTGATGGCATATTTATATCAAGCATTTTCCACATTGCACATTTGCACAAAGCATTTTGCACTGTTTATTAATGTAATGTTCTGTACTTCTCCACATGTCTCCCTCCAGGTTTTTTACCTGGCTGGCTGGCTGACAAAAGGGACAAAAGACTTTCGCTCTGTTTCCTGATTGAAGTTTTGATTAACTTGTGCCTTGAACTCTAAATAAAAAGAAAAAAAAGGAAAAAGGAGAACCTAAAACGGAACAAAGTTGTCCTGTCCATGCTTCATGCTTGAGTAAATTCCAGTGCCTTCAGCTCCACCAGTGTCGCACTCCTTTCAAGTTGGGGGAAAATGCACAGAGGATAAACCAAACAACAAACCAGAAAGCTTGAAACAAGCAAAAACTGAAAAACCAACCAACAAATCAAAACTAAACCGACAACTTGACAGTAAAAAACCGGCGACCAGCTGGTTGAAAATCCAGCCAGACTGAAGCGCCAAAAGAACAAAGCCAGCCCAGCCGCCGCTGAGTCCACGCCCAGCTCGCCTGCCGCTGAGTCCACGCCCAGCTCGCCTGCCGCTGAGTCCACGCCCAGCTCGCCTGCCGCTGAAAATCCAGGCCAGTCAATCCTAAAGCCCAAAATGGCGGATCCAAAATCTCTCCAACAGTTGAAAAGAGAGAGGACAACTGCCAAACTGAGGTTCACCCGACATGCAAAGTCACTTTTGAAGTCCTGCAAAAAAATGTCGGCAGAAGAATTGATGGAAGCCTTCAGCAAGGTCAAGATTGAGGCTGAAAAGGTGATGGAGGCAAATAGGGAGGTGGGGATCTTCACTGAAGAGGTGGCGCTCGAAGACACTGCAAGAACAGACATTGAAGCTGAGGTGAGGAAAACGACTAATGACTGTGAGCAGACACTGGAGGTGGTGGAGGATGTGGTGCAAAAGGTGCTGTGGCAAAGCTTTGGCTGCTCTGAGCTCACACTTGTGGTAGAGGCAGCCGAAAAGGACTGCAAGCGACTGGCGGGAAGAAAGCCTGACCTGATGCTGGAGGTCTATGAGATGATGCTCAGCAACCTTGACAGGCTGGTGAAGATGGCAAAAGAGACCATGCGGCAATGGGCTCAGTGGGTCCAGAACCCCTGAGTCACCAGGAAGGCCGTTACTCAGAATGCGGCAGAGTTCACACCTGGAGACCTGAACAAGAGACTCAATTCTGTGATACTCCAGATGTAAGGTGGTTTGTGTTGGGGAGCAGGGTATGTAGCGTCAAAGAAAATGGAATCTTGTACAAGAACGACAACTAGCTGGTGTGGCCAGGAGTGGCACTGCAGCTATGTTATCGCAGCCAAGTAAATAATGAATGGGTGCCAATGGGGCTGTACGCTTCTCTTAGAACTATCTGCCCGTGTGATTTTTTCCCTGGAAACAATGAAGTCGCGTTCGATAGATATGAGTAAGTGAAAGCATTTGCCGACACGTTTGCATCTTGTCAAGTGTTAGATTCGTGAAAATGACCCTTATTTCAACTATAGCAATGACATAACACGTGACAATCGACTTTACGGCACTACGCCATTTGTTTTGTAGTTTTAAGTCTGACTTCAGATGTCGATGTGTTTAAAGTTATGTTAGGATTGTTGCGGACACCTGTTATTTATTGCATTTAAGGTGGTGGAAAAGCGGCATGTGTACATGGGGTAAAGGAAATGACTGCGCTCATCCTTAAGAATTTGGGCACCTTCAATTAACATGTTGGACGGTGGTGGGGGTTGAGGTGTGTGACCGTAGATGTCTCTGCTAGGAGGATCAGTCAGAGTACGTCTCTCGTCAGCTCTGGTCGTGAATAGTCGCAGAGATTCCTCAGCCAGCAGGTATTAGCCGAATGTTAGCGTGTTGCAGGACAAAACTAACACGTCTTTGGGAGAACAAAGCCATGTCAGGAACCTTTAACTTCACTTCTAATACAACTTCCATGATAAGGTACAGAATGTGCACACATCTTTACAAACCAGAGAACAGAATCGTCACAAACCCCTGCTGAGCCATTTAGCCCAATAGGCTCCCATTCATCTTTTACTTGGCTGCGTGCGCCAACGGGGCTATAATGGGAGCCAATGGCAGACGCCTATCTCATAGCTTAGAACATTTCTGGTAGTGTTAATGTGGGCGAACTTCCTGTCCAGGTACAGGAAGCTCGAGTGGGAGGTGTCGCGTCAGACCGGGTATGCGGCTGTTTGTTTTAATTTTTAATTCTTAATTCCACTGGTAAGAAACGCACAGGGAAAAAATAATAAAAAACATGGGGGAAAAAAGGTGTTAGAGCACAGCAAGCACTAATTGGCTGATTGGTGAGCAACGCGTCTACATAGTAGAAGCGTGAGGCAGCTGATCAGCGTCAGCTGCACTGGTTTTCAGTAATTTGGTTTGCGCGGCAAACCTAGTGCATAGGTGCGTAATCAACTGGCTAGGTTCAGTCTGAAAAGGCACAGCCTGAGATGCACGCGAAGGTTGGTTTGCTTGCTTGCAATACTTGTGAACCACTGTGCAAAACCACGTCTGAAAGCTGAGGGGAAGCCGGTAAGCGCTGTTTTATTTCTCTCTCGGTAGCGGTTGTAGCAAACCACAATGTGGTTCAGTTGTGCTCCAGGTTTGTTTGTGTAAATATGTAGTATTTCTTTCACTTTTCCAAATCCTTCTCGTTGTAGTTGTAAGGTAAATAGCCCTGGCACAAGTAATGTCTGATCTAATGTCTGACCTCTGCGTTTGATGTTTATATTGCAGAAATGGCTCGGCTCCGAGACTTGCGTGCATTTGGTACTCTATAGTGCGGGTCCTTATGGGCGAAAATTCAATCTGTTTATTCATGGACAATCTTATTTACAACTGTCTTAAAATCAGTATAACTTCTATTTATAGTCCGGGTTTGTAGAGTAATGGTGTTGCAGAGTCTATTTTTGATAAATTGTTTATTTTTGATACATTATTTATTACCTGCTTATTTGCACATTGCTACATTTGCACATGAACATTTTGCATTTATTACCCTTGACTAATTTCTGTTTTCCAAATTTCTGTTCTGTTTGTACGTCTCCCTCTAGGTTTTTTACCTAGGGGAAAGACTGACCGAAAAGCCTCGATTGTCCTTAATTGTTCCTTGTGCCTTTCTCTGAACTGGAAAACTACCAATGAACTTTAATAAAAAGAAAAAAAAGAGAGGAAATCGAAAAGGAAACAGTTGTCTTGTCAAATCTCTTTTGAGTGGAATCCTGCACTTAACGCCTCATTCAGACGCCATCCTTTTCAAGTTGGGGAAAATTGCACAGTGGTCAACCAAACAAAAAATCCAGAAACGAGCAACCTGAAAAAACCAAACAAAACCAAAACAAAAACCCGACAACTTGACAGTACCAGAACTTGTGTGTAGGCAATCGAGAAAAACTGTAATAGCACACACGCATGCATCTGCTCTCTCTCTCTCTCTCTCTCTCACACACACACACACACACACACACACGTTGCATGCACTGACGTATGTGCATGCGCACGCACATGCGCAGACACACACAGACACAGACACACACAGACACAGACAGACACAGACAAAGACAGACACACACACAAACGCACACACACACACACAAACGCACACACACACACACAAACGCACACACACACACACAAACACACACACACACACACAAACGCACACACACACACACAAACACACACACACACACACAAACGCACACACACACACACAAACGCACACACACACACACAAACGCACACACAACTAGACTAAGGCACACACACTGTTGACGTGATTAGTGCAGACTTATTTTAATAAACAAAGAGGTGAAAAGTGCTACCAACCCTGGCGCACTGTCACACAAGGCAATATGGCTCTACACCAAGCCATAAACTATTCATTTGGCCATATTAAACCATGCACCATGTGTGAGTGCAGTGACTGTGCGTGCGTGCGTGCGTGCGTGCGTGCGTGCGTGCGTGCGTGCGTGCGTGCGTGCGTGCGTGCGTGCGTGCGTGCGTGCGTGCGTGCGTGCGTTCATGCGTTTGTGTGGCAGGCTGGATAGGGGGCTTTCAAACACTTAAACCCTCTGGATGCTTACAGTGATACTGATTCACACAGACAGGTCTGGTGTGGGGACAGAGACTAGGAACAAGGGACAAACAGAGACACAGTCAGGTCTGATGTGGGGACAGAAACAGGGCCACAGGAAGATCTGACAGAAACATGGAGGCTGAGACCAGAACAAGGGATGGAGACAGGGGACCAGGGAGGGGGGACAGAGACCAGTCTGATGTGGGGACCGTAGAGCAGTGTTTCCCAACCACTGTGCCGCGGCACACTAGTGTGCCGTGAGAGATCGTCAGGTGTGCCGTGGAAAATGCTTGTTTTCCAAAAAAAAAAAGAAAAAAAACGAATTCATTATCAGCAGTGGCGGAACCAGATATTTATTCTTGGGGGAGCAATGGGGTAGCTACATGAATTTCACAGGGGCATGCTTTTACACAAAGAAAAAAACACTCAAACACTATAGAATAGATAAAGAGAATGATTTTCTCGGGTTCTTATGACACCTGTGAGTGTTACCAGATTGAGCCGTTTCTGATGGTCATCTATGGGTTAAAGAAGGGCTTTGGGCAGATACATATTCTGTAGATTTGTGTTCATATAAATCAAGACTTCTGTTTAATTCTGGCAGGATTTTATTCTTAAGGTGTTCTTTTTAGCATTTTTGGGTTGGTAATCATTGGTCACATTTGGCAACCATAACACCCGCTGTTTTAGGTCTCCTATTATGTCAAACAGTAATCAGTAATTTTTCAGTAAATCAGTAATCACATAATTTTTTGTGATTTTTTGTAAGTTTTTTTGTGATTTGACCCTCAGAAACCCATTGCATTGCAAATGGCAAGATTTACAAAGAACTATATAGTGCCTTACATTGACTGAACTTAACTCAAATTAGGCCTACATATCCCAACACCACACAGTCATTTCCGGAGAGAAAATAGTATAGAAAAGATCACATTCCAAGTAAAAACATGGCCATTTTTGTATACTGCTAGCTGTCTTTTCTGAATACACTTTAACCATTGTAGAAGTAATTATCTAATATGTAGATGTGCCAGAAATGTGGAAAACATACGTTTTTTTTTAGAAAAGTGATATGAAGGGCTGCTCTTATTTGGAAGGAAAATGCCTAATACCTGGGTGCTAAGCCATTGGAATACACAGACAGGTGTGTACACCTGTAGGCTATCTGTGTTTGTGTATACGAGAATCATATAGTGATTTGAGATGATAGAGATAAGTGTTTCACTGAAGCCTTATTGCAGATTTTCAACGTTTCTACAGAATTCTCAGAAATGAACTTAAAAGTTTCTGCATCAGAGACTTAGTAAAATTAGGTTGAAAGGAAATTAATGCTTAGGTGTCTGAGAGTTAATGAAATCATTTTCTACCATCTGTGTTTTTATGTAATCTCAAATTTCAAATTTCAAATTGAACTCAGACTGCACATTAAAGAGTTACTTCCATACTAAAATCCAGTCACTGTAATGTTGCAATGCTGCTAAGAACTTGCTACAATTCACACATATAACAATGCTATCAAAGGTGCTGTACTGACATTCTTTTAAAATACTCATTAGCACAGGGGTGGGCAATTATTTTGGCCCGAGGGCCGCATTGGGTTAGAATATTGACCGAAGGGCCGGATGCCACAGACAACTTGCCCATTTCAATGATAAAACATAGTGTACGATGACGTAACTTGGCAGCAATGATATTCCTGCACATTGTAATTAAATGTATGTAGCTGAAGCCTATGTATTTGGTTAATCTTAAATTCGCAAGACTCTTGTTTTAGGTAGCATTTTAAGAATATTGAGTAACCATTTGAATTTGGATTTAGAAGTTGTCTTTCTTGTAAAGGCTCTGGGGGCCACATGAAATGGCTCAGGGGGCCGCATGTGAATTCACAGGAATTAATCATGAAGCTACTTTCATTTACCACCAAAAACGAATCTATTGATTTATCACATGGGATATAGAGCACTATATAGTACTGAAAAATCTTAAATGGCACACAGCTAACTTTTCATTAAAAGGAAAACGAAATGAGTCTGGACTGAAATAAGCTGTTATTTCTCTAATGCTTTTCTTCTTCAGGATGGAAAAGCACACATCTGCCATTCACATTGCCGTCAGACCGTACAACACAGAGAGTTCCTATGCATACCACTAGACAGACAGCATTCTAAGCTTTCGAATGGTACCCCATATGCCCAAATTCACGAGGGTGGTGTGTACACAAACTTGCATCAAAATGTGTGTGGGGAAAATGGTTATCCTTTCTTCACTCGCAATAGCGATTTGCGGGCGATCTATGCGCTTCGTGTAACGCGAGTGGGCGGGGCTACTGTCCATTTTCTGGGGGAGCACTTGGGGTAGACAATCAGATTTCAGGGGGGTCAAATGCTACCCTAGCCACCCCTGTAGCTCCGCCCCTGATTATCAGCAAATAATGCCTATATGTCATTATGTAGTGTCTGCTGTTGACTGGCGTCCTAATCATGTATTATTATATGGTGTGACGTCATCGGTCGAATGCTCCATTCATTTCAATGGGGCTCCCCAACGTTCGCACGTCTGATATTTGAGATAACCGACGGGTTGGTCTATATCAGACCACTGTCAATGGCAACAATTGGCTCCGCTCCGCGTCGGGGTCTAAAGATTCTCTCTGTCGTGCTGCTATTCCACGGTAGCGACCTTCTCGCCGAACGTTAACCCTTACATAATTCCTTAGGCTATCACTAGGTGGCAGCAGGTAGCGAATTGCATTGTAATAGCTGTCAAAATAAGGCAAAAGCCATGAACTCGAGTCAATACAAAGAGAGTCATTTCATTTGGATTTAGGACTGCCGGTAGCCTACTTGTACGTGGGATGCGATTCCATTGTGCTTGGTATGTAAACGAAACACCCTTCACAAAACAAGAGTGCAGACTATTTTGTTGGCATGCGTAAGCAAACAGAGAACCAAGCAACATTTATGGGGGTAAAAATGTAGGCTAAACGAGAGAGTCCTTAAAGCTAGCTACCACGTAGCTGAACTTGTAGCTAAATCAGAAGTCACACAGTGGCAGAGACGTACCTGCCTGCAAAGCCATTGTAAATGAGATGCTTGGACCTGAAGCGGTTAAATAAATAGCCAAAGTCCCTCTCTCAAATAACACAATTTCCAGACATTGATGACATGTCTGCTGTCATCGAAAGTGTGGTTTTGGAAAATATCCGTATTCGTTAGAAATTTGCATTGCAACTTGACAAGGCTGATAGTGGACATGCGCAACTCCTGGCCAATGTGCGTTTTGTGGATGGAGACACAATCAGAGAAAACATTCTATTTTGCAAGGCATTGAACAGAGATTGATATTAAACATGCATATTCATATTGTAACAGTGAAATCTTTCCTAAATATCATTGCTACTGTCAGAATAAGCATTATTTTCTGTATTCCTGCAAATAGAATGCTTTTGGACAGAATAACAATTTGTATATAGTAGGCCTACTTTGAAGTGTATAGCTTTCATAAGAAGTGGACATGTTAAGTGCACTTTTTATTTGAAAGATGAACTTTAAAAGATGATAAAAAAACATTTTTGTGTTTATTAGATTGCTATTCAAGACACTTTTATAAGAATGACTATATTGTTAGGAGGCTACTATAATTTGTTTTCATTATTTCATATTTTTTGGTTGGTGGTGTGCCGCGAGATTTTTTGAAGGGAAAAAGTGTGCCCTGGCTCAAAAAAGGTTGGGAAACACTGCCGTAGAGACAGAGGGTGTGTGTGTGTGTGTGTGTGTGTGTGTGTGTGTGTGTGTGTGTGTGTGTGTGTGTGTGTGTGTGTGTGTGTGTGTGTGTGTGTGTGTGTGTGTGGTGGGCACAGTTGCATTTCCATCACTGAACTTCTTTGTACAGATACAGGTAACTGGAAATGTGCAATGCATACATTTCTGTATAGCTCGTCAAAGTTATTACTGATCTTTAGTTTAGAGTACTGTTTCCCAATCGGGGCTCAAAAGCCCCCCAGGCTCCGTTGGAGAGCCCTAGGGGGGGCGTTTAGCTTAGAGGGGGCGGTGCTCAGTCGCCATTGAGGGGCATTAGTCCATTTTATTTTTTTAATGATAAAGGGGGCATTGGCAGACATATGATGAGATCAAGGGGCATTGGCAAGCTTGTGTGAGGTCCAGGGGATATTTGTTCAACAAAAGATTGACAACCCTTGCAGAGAAAATATGTTTTTTTTAACAAACGCATCCACATGTTTCATGACGTTGTCTTCATTTCTTAATAATTGTATATTGGCAGACGGGCTTGTCTTTACTGGTTGGTGTAGGCTACTGTGTCCTGGGTCTGCTGCTCGGGAAAACTCATTTATTTCTGT
>NC_085880.1:13828474-13833474 GCF_034702125.1 Engraulis encrasicolus | reverse complement strand
GGTGTTGATGGATTTGGGTGGGAATAAAGGGGCCCTGCTTTAGTGATTAATGGTATTTATAGTCCTGATTAAGATGCAGACAGACGCTGTGATTAAACTCTACCCGTCTCCCTCCTGAACGCGTCGGCCACTGGGACTTAAGTTCTTGTTATCTGCACAGTAAATTGTCTGGTGTTAATTCAACACTTCCAGAGTAAAACCAATTACGTAAAGCCTAACTTACAGCTTCAGTGAAACTATTTTGCACAGATCTGACTTACTTCGAAATCTCTGGGAAGGTGGTGGTAGAGGAGCCTGTTTGCCAACCAGAAGGTTGCAGGTTTGAGCCCCATTCTGTGTCCATGAACAAGCCCAAATTGCTCTTGGTGGCAGGGTGAATGTCATCATCATCATCAACCAGTAAAAGTGAAGGGGTGAATGTGAGGCATGAATGAAATTAAATGCTTTGAGTGTTTGAGGAGTGGAAAGGCACAATATAAGCAGAGAGACTGGATACTACTCCATAATCTCTGATATAACTGCAGTCCATTCACTAAATCCTGCACTTTTTCAAAAGATGAGCAGTGACTGTAGCAAGAATAGGATAGCAGTAGTCTGCATACTTGCCCCCTAATGTGAACATCCTCAAAGCAAAGCACCATATGAAGAGTTCAGATGCAAAACCCCCTAAGTGCCTTTTCAGAAAATAATCTTAATTCATTTTTATTCACTACAAAGCTATCAAAATTGCATATTTTTATTTTATTTATGTAATATAACTATTATCAAGTACATGAATTTAAAACCAAACCAACAACTGGGTTCTCTAAAAAAATTGAAGTGCAGGTCTTCAGAAATGGAGTTAGGGGGTTTTGCATCTAAACTCTTCATATGAAAACACATCCGTCACTGCCTCTTACCCTTCAACAATATGCTCACTTCATGTTCAACAGCATCAGCTATATTCAATGGCAATGTGCTACTGTCACTTTCAATTATTTCCCAAGTCTTTCCTCTCTGTACAGTAGATTTTTTATCGTACATTGCACTTAGCGTTGGTTTACTTGCCTCAATTATTTCTTGCGTAGCACCGAACAATCTGAATTAAATAAGAAGTTACATCACATGCTTCTCCTCAATGCATAGCCTGGTCGATGTGAATTATGTAACCGATGGTTGTTCAGACGAATTGACACAGACAACCTACAAACCATGGAAAAACTTTTGTGAGTACTTACCACTGGCAGCTAGAAGCATGTCACACATTTCCCTTCTGCTCGCATTGTCGTTGCGGTCACATGTTTCCTCCAGGACCCCCTCACCTCCCCAACCCTCAGTCTCTCACTCAAACCATTACAAAGGCCTCATGTTCAGGGCCAGATTAAGAAGACCCGGGGCCCCTAGGCTACAGGGTGCTGTAGGCCCCTACAGAAGGCAAATTTCACAACAAAATTATTCCAACCTAGGAGGAGTAATAATACAATTTGAACTCTGACACAATAGACTAATTTAACAATGTTGCATTTTGTTACATTTCTCTAATTATATTGATTTTTTTTCAAATGGGGGCCCCCTGGCAGGAGGGGGCTCCTAGGCTACAGCCATATCTAGCACTGTGCCTTAATCCGGCCCTGCCCGTACTGAAAGCATGGTTTCAGCAGTATCATGGTTTTGTGTGATGTTGCCGGTCTTAAATGATTCAGCGTCATGGAGCTGTCGTGCTGTGATAGCGCCGGAGTCTCCTTTCTTCTGCTTTGATGGGATTTGTCTGGATGTTTCTACGCGTTCCCCTCTGCATGCATCCTAATGCCCTGTGCACGCCTGTCATATGTGGTCCCGTATGTATGTGTGTGTGTGTGTGTGTGTGTGTGTGTGTGTGTGTGTGTGTGTGTGTGTGTGTGTGTGTGTGTGTGTGTGTGTGTGTGTGTGTGTGTTTATATGCATCTCCCTCCACATGCATTCCAATGCTCTCATGTCCATCTTGTGCCCGTGAACGCCTGTCATGTGTGTGTGTGTGTGTGTGTGTGTGTGTGTGTGTGTGTGTGTGTGTGTGTGTGTGTGTGTGTGTGTGTGTGTGTGTGTGTGTGTGTGTGTGTGTGTCCTTATGTGTGTGTGTGCTTTAGTGTAGTCATACTGACTTCCAATGCTGTGACTTCATAATAGGTTCATAATGAGGTTAGCAAAAGAAATATCAGACATAATATAATTTTATCAATTTAATTAAAAAATATATATTTTTGCAATATCGCTGAAATGTAGACATAACTATCATCAAATGTTTATGTTGTATTTTTTGTTTTAAACTTTAAATCAACATAATTATTGCCTTGCCACCTTGTCACACAGGCCAGCGTTGATATTCACCCTTTTATTCCTGCATAAACGCAGCCTTGGATAAGGTGTTATTAATAACATCACAGAATAAACAAAGAAAACACACACATCTGTCTCAAAATGGGTGCAGGACCAGCAAAGACAAATAACAACAAAAAACAAAGTCTGCAACACCAGGCTCCAGTTTCTGTTATTTTGATGTGACATTTCGGGCAACATGCCCTTCATCAGACATTGATTGCATGCTACCCGAAACGTCACATTAACATCAAATTGGAGGGCGGTGTTGTAGACTTCATTTTTTTGTTGGCAAGAGTTAAAGGGCTGGAAATAGCCGTGTCCCTCATCCGACTATCAGGAGATCTTTTAAAATTGCATCACCGCCTGTTAAGGTTGTTCAAACAGCCTCAGCGATGGAAGCCATCCGGTGCCGTATTGTGTAACGCTGCACCCCCCCCCCCCCCCATCACAGGAGCCCTTTGATGTGACGGCTCTGATGACGGCTCCTGCGTGTCCATCGGGATGCAATTAGTTTGGTGGCACGGAATGATGAGTGAGACACGGAACGGTGAGACACGGAATGGCACAGAGCAGAGCGACACAGAGTGGTATGGAACAGTGAGACACCTAACAGCACAGGGGGGTATATTAAGAAGCTGGTTTAGTAGTAAGCCAGGTTAAGTTAACCTTGTGGCAGAGGTAAATCATCTAATAGAGGAGCCTGGAGTCCTCATTTTCTGAAATAAATGAGGCAAACAAGTTTATCTATTAGCAGGTTTACCACTTCCAGTTGGTTACGTAAGCCTGGTTTATCACTTAACCATGTTCTTAGTATACCCCCCATGGACGGTGAGACTTGGAAAGGAGCAGAGCAGAGTGGTGAGACACAGAACGGCACAGAGCAGTGAGACACGAAACGGCATGCAACAGTGAGACACCTGACAGCACTGGACAGGAGCAGAGTGGTGAGACACAGAACGGCATAAAGTGGAGCGATGAGACATGCCTCTGTTTCTCTCTCTCTCTCTTTCTCTGTCTATTTCTTTTTCTATACATGTTCCATCCTTTTCTCGCATCCTCCCCCAGTCTCTTTCTCTCTCTCTCTCTCTCTCTCTCTCTCTCTCTCTCTCTCTCTCTCTCTCTCTCTCTCTCTCTCTCTCTCTCGCTTCCTCTCATAGGAGTCTGCAGTGTGTCCTCACAGTGGAGGTCACCGTGATCCTGCACAGTGCCTCAATCTTCCTTCCTCTCTTTCCATCTTCCTCTATTTCTCTTCAAGCCTCCGTTATGTGTTCTCTCTCTCTCTCTCTCTCTCTCTCTCTCTCTCTGACTCTCTCTGTCTCTCTCTCTCTCTCTCCCTGTTCTTTTCCATCTCTGTCTCCCTCAGATCTAGTGATGCAGAGACAGCAGCATGCCCTCAAAGTGGAGTTTGCCATTAGCCTCAATTCCTTGACCTCTTCTTTGTCTGTCTCTGTCACTCTGTCTCTCTCTCACACACACTCCCCCTTCTCTTTCTTTCTTTCTTTCTTTCTTTCTTTCTTTCTTTCTTTCTTTCTTTCTTTCTTTCTTTCTTTCTTTCTTTCTTTCTTTCTTTCTTTCTCTACCTACCCATTCCCCCCTCACTTTCTCTCCTCCTCTCTCCTTCCCTGTATGTGCAGTGAGACAGGGAAAGTCCCTCTCTCTCTCTCACACACACTCTCTCTCTCTCTGTATCTCTCACACACACCCACGTACGGATGCACACACGCATACAATGGATACCACAGCAAGTCTCCACAGTGCTCAGTGAGTGGACAGCTTTTAAGACTTCCTTGGTCACTCACTCTACCCTTTTTCCATTTCCCCTTTTATATCTTTACCCTTACTTCCTATCTTTTCATTCACTGCCCCCTCCATCCCAGACTTCCCTCCCTCCCTCTGCTTCTATCAGACTCCCCCCCTCCCTCCTTCCCTCTGCTTCTCTCACTCTGTCTCTACCTTCTCTCACTCTCACTGTGATGTCTCTTTTTCTACCTATCTTTCTCTCTACCTCCATTAACAGACAGACAGACACGCGCATTTGCGCATGCAGGCACGCGCGCACGGACGCACGCGTGCGCACACACACACACGCACACACACACACACACACACACACACACACACACACACACACACACACACACACACACACACACACACACACACACACACACACACACACACACACACACACACACACACAGGCAGTCAGTATATAGACAGAGCCTGAACCCTGTGGGGGGAAACAATGGTCAGTTTGAGATGTGTCTGCACAGACTGTAATGGGTCAGATTTAGCGGAACCAGGAAAATTGCCTTTAACTTATTGAAATATTTTCTGCAGCAAGTGTGCATAGATTTGTAGGCTAGCTGTTACTATGAGGGTAAAACAATTGTTGCTATGGTGTATATGATCAGTGTGGGTGGTTGAAGGTGCTTATTATTTCTTGTACTTCAAGAGGATTGACAGCTGTTTTTTTCTTGTTTTTTTGTTTAGTTTTTTTTGGACTTTTGTTCCCCCACAGGCACTTTGAAGTGATGGGAAAGTTGGACCGGCATCTATCTGGGAAAGGAAGAGAAGCCCACCACAGCATGCTTTCATCTCCCAAACATTCCCTTCGAACCCTTTCCCAGCATCCTCTGAAGCATCCCTCTCCGGCTTCTAAATCC
>NC_085880.1:13810974-13823474 GCF_034702125.1 Engraulis encrasicolus | reverse complement strand
GCTAAAAGAAATGTTGGGAAAAATCCATCCACCCAGTCAGAAGTTATGGGCCAAACAATTCAGCCATCTTTGATTCAGCCATCTTGAAAGTGTTGTAGCTCTGCGTTTTGGGGATATACTAAATGACATACATGGTATTTTAAGTTGGCTAAGGAACACTGCATATGATATAATTTTGAAAATCAACATGGCTTCGAGCGGGATTCGAACTCACAACCTCCATATCTGTAATCCAGCCCCTTTGCCATTGATATTAAATGACATACAATACATGATATTTGAAGTTGGCTAAGGAACGCTGCATATGATATCATTTTGAAAATCAACATGGCTTTGACTGGGGTTCGAACCCCCAACCTCCATATCTGTAATTCAGCACATTTGCCATTGATGCTAAATGACATACATGGCATTTTAAGTTGGCCAAGGAACACTGCATATGATATAATTTAGAAAATCAACATGGCTTCGACTGGGGTTCGAACCCCCAACCTCCATATCTGTAATTCAGCACATTTGCCATTCATACTAAATGACATACATGGTATTTTGAGTTGGCCAAGGAACACTGCATATGATATAATTTTGAAAATCAACATCGCTTCGACTGGGGTTCGAACCCCCAACCTCCATATCTGTAATTCAGCACATTTGCCATTCATACTAAATGACATACATGGCATTTTAAGTTGGCCAAGAAACACTGCATATGATACAATTTTGAAAATCAACATGGCTTCGACTGGGGTTCGAACCCCCAACCTCCATATCTGTAATTCAGCACATTTGCCATTCATACTAAATGACATACATGGCATTTTAAGTTGGCCAAGGAACACTGCATATGATATAATTTAGAAAATCAACATGGCTTCAACTGGGGTTCGAACCCTCAACCTCCATATCTGTAATTCAGCACATTTGCCATTGATGCTAAATGACATACATGGTATTTTAACTTGGCTAAGGCACACTGCATATGATATAATTTTGAAAATCAGCATCACTTCAAGTGGGATTCGAACTCTCAACCTCCATATCTCTAATCCAGCACATTTGCCATTGATAATAAATGACATACATAGCATTTTAAGTTGGCCAAGGAACACTGCATATGATATAATTTTGAAAATCAACATGGCTTCGGGTGGGGTTCGAAGCCTCAACCTCCATATCTCTAATCCAGCAGCATTCATTCCCATTAAGCCAAGCAGCTGGCTGTCATGCACAGTCCAGCAAGACTATATCACATTGCATTGAAGAGCTGAACAATAGACTTCTAGAATGGTTGCACACCTGCTCGTTAACAATAGAATGTTATGAGATGGAACCCTTCATTGACTGCACCTGTTCTGATTGACTGAATGACAGTTAGTATTGTGCTGTAAACAGGGGACAGAATCAGACCCAGTATTTTGTCTTTACAAGATCGTTGTAAAAAAACTAAAAGGAGTTGGCACGTGTCCTTTTCACAGATCGGAGTCATGCATGTGATCTCTCTAACAGTCTTTGAATGAAGTTTATAGGTTAAACGGTTCAGGCACAAATGGACCTCTTGTGGGACATGCGCTGATCTCTTGAAAAAGGCACTTTTGGGAAGACTGAAAACCTCCATAGACCCAGGCCTGTTTTTTTTACAAACCTGCCATTTAAAAAGTATTGGGAGTTGGGAGATGAAACTTTGACAATTTGGAGACATCCCATAGAGCTCGCTAAGGGACTGTTCGTTATTTATTTTTGGGGTCGCCGGAAGATGTCCACCTTTGATCGTCAAATTTTGCATGACCCTCCCCTAACGAGCTTCAAAACTTTGATGACCCTCCCCGCGACGCCGTCAAAAAAATGCATGACCCTCCCCTATGGAGAAGTAGTAAATAGCCCTATTCTACCTTATTTTTTATTTTTTTGACAAACGTTGATTGACCAACGCTGCTGCTAGCTTACTGGATGTTATTGTAGGCGCCCTCTGGAAAACTATAGTAGTGTACTTCACGAACGCGGGGGCATTTCATACATTTATAATTTGATTTAGCTTATGATAACTTATGATAGCTCTTCGACACAACAGAACACAACGGGGTATGAATCTGTGATCAATTTTAGCTAAATGGAGAAGCGTTTCTGAGGCTTTGTTACATCGAGGGCATACAAACAAGGTAGGAATGCTTTTTTCTAATAAATGTGCCAAACATTTTTGGATGATCCTCCCCTAGCCAGCTTAAAAGAAATTGATGACCCTCCCCTCAGCAATGAAAAAAATGACGTGACCCTCCCCTATTTTCTTCCGGTGACCCCGAAAATAAATAACGAACAGTCCCTAACAACGCGTCAACTAAACTTCTAGGTGAAAGTGTTGATGTTTTATGACCGAAAAAGCCTCCTACACTCTAATCTCTAGAGTGGCGGAACCTTGGTTCATGAAGGTTCCACCATTGTCCCGCCAAAAACGGGAAAATGACAAGAGACACGGACAAGCCTATTACTATACATGATCTCCAAGCCGAGCCGGTCGTTTTAGTGTTTGAATGGTGTCTCTATCTCGAAAGGCCTAGGAGGAGATCCATTTTCTATGTTTGCTGCCCTGCACAAGACCAATAATTAAACAGGACTTAGAGATTACTAGAATCGGGCCTTGCTCTGCAAGCCTGCTTAATGAAAAGTGGTGGCCTATACGTCCACCCTGTCAGATCATGGTGTATCATGAGAGCCATAAGAGCGTGCTGTCTCTCTCTCTCTCCTTCTCTTTGCTTTTTTTCCCTCTTTTTGTCTCGTATACACAGTTTTACATATTACACACAAACTGACAAACTCACTGACATACGCATGTATGCACACATGCACGCACGCACACAGCTGTTTTCGCTCTCATTTTCCTTTTTTATTGCATAGATGAAATATCTGTCTAATCAGGCTGCTGAAGAGCGATAAATGATTTAAGATCTTTTGATCTCCATCTGGGTGTGCGGATGAGATATATCTCTGAGGAGTGAAGGGGGTGAGGAACAGGTTATCATGAAGTTTGTTTTTTTTCACGTTAATTGTTGGTCTTTGGTTGATACGTCGAGAAGAAGAACAAGAAGAGAAAGTAGAAGAAGAAGAAGAAGAAGAAGAAGAAGAAGAAGAAGAAGAAGAAGAAGAAGAAGAAGAAGAAGAAGAAATTAAATAAACATTTTTTTTAAATCATGTTGCAGAGATAGTGTGTTACAGTGATACAGTGAGTTATTATGCCCCAAACTGATTAATATGATGCATAATGGAGATTTAACAAACGGTTTTTAGTATTTCATGACAAATGTGTCACCTTTAACAAGTATGTTTTGTAGCATTATTGCAAATGCAATGCATTGTGGTGAATTTTTGATCTTAATGAAATTTGCATAGGCAATCAGTAACAATTACCCTGTCCCTTCAACTTGCACACTCAAAATAACTGTTAGGCTAATCCATATTTCATTTCAAGAAAGGTGGACTCATTCCTTTACGTATTATGGGCCTATGTATTGTCATATTTCACACGTTTTCATTAGGAAATAAAATGTATGACTGTAGCCTATTTGAACAAGGATTGAAGCGGTTTTCTCACTTACCACATGATAAAAGCATTCATTTCAGGCGTACAAGACACATTTAGGGATATGTTAAGAATTGTGTCTGAGTTCAGAATGCGTTTTTCCGAAAATTCCATAAAGATCCAATGTATCAAATTTGATACTTTTTTTTAATCTCCACAATGGTCCAAGTTATCCTTAATTTTCTTTTACATTTTGTGTAAAGGTCACAAATAATAATAATAAAAAGATTTTTTTTACATTTTTTTCTCACAGGGTTAGAAAAAACGGAATATTTCCGAAAGTAAGTATTATCTTTGCTTGTACTCTGAGGACATTTGTGCTATGTTGTAACCTGGATCTGGCTGAGCATTAGCTCTCAAATCATTACATTGCATTACATTGCAAATCAATTTCAAGATGTCTTTGGATGGAGTGAGAACTTTATGAAGCAGAGAATACAATGGACTCCAAATATGCTTTATGCAGCAGGTCCATAACCACAGAGTCATTCAATCAGAACGCGGAACCCTGAGTCCTATTAGGGGAAGCAACCAATCAGAACACTATATGTGGCTCCTATTAGAGTCCATAGTCCCAGTGAACTGAGCAGCCTCGTCAACCAGTGGGCACAGAATTATACATAAGCCTGGCCTGAGGCGCGTCTCACCGAGAGGAGAGCAGCAGTGGGACATGAACATAGTTAAAGAGGGTGAATGTGTCTGTGCTGTGGTAGTCATAGCTTAGGGGGAGAAAAAGATGGAAATAAAACACAGACAGACAGACAGACAGGCAGGCAGAGGAAAGAGGTAGAGCAGAAAATGAGTCCAGAGAAGAAAAATTGGAGAAAGACAGATTTTGGAAAACACCAGCCTGTAGCACATGGAAAAATGTGACTTAGTATGTGGTGACACACATACATCGTTTAGATAGAGGGAGACGAAGGAGGGAGAGAGGGGGATCAAGAGGCAGAGAATAAGATAAAGAGTTGGAGAAAAACAAAGGAGAGGCAGAGAAGGGAGAGGCACAGAATCCAAGAGAGAAAGCAAATGAGAGTTGAATAGATGTAGAGGCGACCAGAAGCCTTAGGTGCCTTAGGGCTGTCTGGTGTCTGGATGTCTGGGTGTCTGGCCACAGGGCTAGACTGGTAATCTAGCATACAGGGCATTTTCCCGGTGGGTCGACAGTCCTCAGGGGCTGATGCTGTTGGGTTTTTGTTTTTTGTACTGTTGTTGTTTCATTTCCCCAGACCGCCCCGTCATTTAGATGGGGTAGCCCATTGGTCCATCTTCAAATGGACAGTGAACTGAGCCAATCACGTTGTAGAACAACAGGTGGGCTGTGTGAGGGGCTGGTCTACACCAAAAAAGCCCAGGCTGTTTTCCGATCCCAGTCCACGCCTGCCTGGCCACATGTCTGCACAGCTTGCAGAACAGGTCGGCTATGTCCCCATCGCAGCCACCCTCAATCTGTTTGTATCAACTCCACACCCCCTCTGTCTGATTGCATCCCCACCACGCCCCCTCTGTCTTCTGTTTGTATCCCCATCACAACAACCTCTGCCTGTCGGCCTGCGTTCCCTTACATTAGAGTATAATACACTAACGGACACTTTCATACAATGTTATTTGGGCTGCATAAGTATTGGTTACAGTCTGTTGAGCACTATGAGTTTCCCTGCCTTGTCAAACAGCACTTTACCAATGGATGAGTGTACCGTGTAGGAGACCAATCACATTTTTCCTGTTAGGGATTCAAACCAGCAACCTACTAATCCCAACTCCATAGTTATACCCAGTTGTCCCCACTAAGCAGCATGCCTTCCGTCATGACAATGCATCTCCTCTGTTTGCCTGGTTCTCCATTCCAGCCCAGGGATAGACTGGTAATCTGGCATACAGACCATTCTCCTGGTGGACCAACAGTCCTCAGGCGCTGATGCTGTCATTTTTGTTTGTTTTGTCTGTCGTTTTCCTTAGAGACCGGCCATCAATTTAGATGGGATAACCCTTTGGTCTGTCCTTATTTTATATTTAATAGAGTGGACTGAATCAAAATAGCATAATGTATGAGGGGCTGGTCTATACAAAAAAGAAAAGAAAATGCCTGGGGTGGCTTTTGATCCCAGTCCAACCCCCGCCCCTCTGTCTGCCGACCTGTCTGGCTGCTTGTCACAGGAGGGAGTGATCACACCCAGATTGCACCTCTTAATGTCTTCAGTCAATTGCAGTGGCAGATTTTCAATTTGCCACCCTGCTCCCATCAGGCCATTTGAAGGGTGTTCTTCTGGGCCTCTGTGTATGAGACTACTAATGCTTTTTTGCTGAGCTTCAATATAGTAAATAGTTCTCGAAAATCACTATTTAATCCATTAATCTGAGCAAACACATTTCCTGCAGGCCTGTTAATTAAGGCAAACACGACTGGGCTTCATTAGCACTCCCCCTCTCTATGATTGTTGTATGAGTTTTTGATAATGAATCACAGCAGCATGTATATTTTTGAAACAACCTTTTCCCTCTCTTGAATTATAAAGGTACTACACTGTAAAACATGAAAAACATTCTGTTGAATTGTGGCGGAACCTCTAAGTTCACTCAGGAGTTCTGGAGAGTACCTCACGGTCCCACGGTTCCATAGTGGCAATTAACAGGTTTCCCAAAATTCCAGGGTTTTCTGAGGACCTTTCGAGAGAACCGTTGGGGTCTTCCAAGAACCAATTTGTCACATACATGATTGTGCAGTGGGTAACATTTATAGGGTTCTCAGAGAACTTTTAGTGACTAACTGAATGTTCTTCTGGGAACTTCAGATTTTTATAGTGTAGAGAATTATTGTATGCTGGTCTAAACAAACTTGATCCCACTCCACACCACAGAGTTTTTCAATTACAATAGGTGCACCCACAAAGTCGTAAACAATGACACACAGCCACATATGCGCCCACGTGTACACAAACACACACACACACACACACACACACACACACACACACACACACACACACACACACACACACACACACACACACACACACACACACACACACACACACACTGACTTTTCTTGCATGACTATCTGAAATGCAATTACAAAAATGTCATAGTTATGGTTCACAGAGTGCATTTTTATGGAAATGCACCTCAACACTGTGTTTTGGGGAAGGTGGGTCCACCAGACATGAATGCCTTCTCATACCGAAATGAAAAAGTTTTTGACAGAATTTGTGGACTTAAATGTTGAAAATGCAATAACACAACGAGTCTTCACAACAAGACTACACAACGAGTCTTCGCTTGTATGTTGTCGATTTACATTGCCGGCTTCATTGAAGAGAGCAGGCAATGAAGTTCTCCCCAAAAAGGTCATCATTTTTTCATGGCTTCATTTGACTTCATCTATATTGCAGGAGGCGGGTGGATTTGGAAGTCGTGTTTGGATGTGTCTCATCAACTTCAGCAAAGTGACTTCACAGCTCCCAGATGGACAAAACGAGGGCAACAGACCAACTGTGGACAAACTCTCCAAAAAGGCATTTTTCAACCGGTGGACTGACTGACCAATCGAGTTGTGGTACATGACTGAAAATTAAAGTCAAAACCTAGAGACATATAGGTGTATACCCATTTTCTCCAGCCAGACCCCTACCATAACTACGGTACTCATACTGTACATGTGTGTGTGTGTGTGTGTGTGTGTGTGTGTGTGTGTGTGTGTGTGTGTGTGTGTGTGTGTGTGTGTGTGTGTGTGTGTGTGTGTGTGTGTGTGTGTGTGTGTGTGTGTGTGTGTGTGCGTGCGTGCGTGCGTGTGTGTGTGTGTGTGTGTGCGTGTGTGCGTGTCTCCGTGTAGGTTGAGTTCAGAATTAGGTCCCCATTGTATCTCTTGAGATGGGAGATGATTTTGTCCTGTACTGTAGGTCTCTGTGTGTGGGTCTGCACATGTTTATACTGTACAATTTACATGACCTGCCAGCCAGTCCCCTGTGCAGTGTGGTAAAGAAACAGACCTCATGAAGTCCACAAGTCTTCTCTGCGGTTTCTTGGTCTTCTTAGTTAAGCATTCTTTGACTTTCCACTGCCACCTAATTGACCCCTCTCTAATGTAATTTATCAGTGTATGATTGAACATGCTGGTGTGTGCTGATGTGTGACGGATCAATGGCTGAGCTGATTGGGGCTCTGCAGGCCCACCAAGGGATGTGTGTGTGTGTGTATGTGTGTGTGTGTGTGTGTGTGTGTGTGTGTGTGTGTGTGTGTGTGTGTGTGTGTGTGTGTGTGTGTGTGTGTGTGTGTGTGAGTGCGTGCGTGCGTGCGTGTGTGGGTGCGTGTGGTGGACGATCTGTCACACAAACACACTATTGCATCATCCCTCATCCCAGAAGTCACCACAGCAATACAGCTAATGGAGGACACATCATGACTGCAGCAGACTGCATCCTTTCCTGTGGTGCACAGATGTCGACACTGTAGCCAGATTTAAAAACAAGTCAGATATGCCAACCTCCCTTGGAGCGGGCAACGCTATGTATGTGTGTGGGCATACAAAATGTAAGATGTTTAAATGGTGTCAGATATTGACATGTTGGGATGAGACTGGTTCATTGCAATCAGGGAACTCAACAGGGGGGGACAAAGGGGTCAGTTGACCCGGGTCCAGAATCGGGTCCTCATCACATTGTCTGTATTGGGCAGTGGGTCCTCTCAGATGACTTTTGTCCTGGGCCTTGCCAAAGCTGTCAGTGGCCCTTATTGCAATAGGCTACCTGGCCAAACCAACTCTGATGGGCCAGTGTAATGAGACAGTGGTGTATACTGACTGGGAAATTTGTGCTGTACACGAACCACTTCTGCTTTGCAGTTACACAGAGTGACTGAGAAACCAACATGCATACAAAAAACAAGTGTAGACATTTAATTTGAAAAACTTTCAGCAGAAAGTACTACAATGCATTACATATCAACATTTTCAAGATGTTTATTACAAAATGCCAATGACGACAAAATTAATATTGCATTTCATCAGGCTATTATTGTTGGATAACTGTTATTGGGAGTCTACATGCGGTTAAGAAATCAGATATTGAGTCAGTCAATTGCAAGTGTTTTCCCCCATGTGTATGACATTAAACTGCACAATTTACGATTGGTCAGTTTACAATTCTACATTCACAGAGTCTCGATTGAGGCGTTTACATGGTTTAAAGAAATCCATTTATTGGCAAAATCCTACCTCGTTAACAGCAATAAAAGGATAATGAATATTATTATTCAAATAATTTATTTACATGAGCACTTGACCAGATGACTCCAACAACCCAATCATAATTGTTTTTATTATGCGCCTAAAACTCACCCAATGTATTGTAATGATATAGGATCAGACCAATTGGGCCACCAAAGAGGAAGGCGTCTTAATATCTGTGCACTGGGCGTTATATACCGTATATCAGCAGATGTATCAGCTCTCAACGTTGTTAGTTTTTCTGGACTGTGTGATGTTGCTGCGTGTCATATAATGATGTCCTAGCAGTAGGTAAACTGACTAGGGGGGGCTGACAGGTTTAGTACATTGCATGTATTTGGTGAAGGGGGCCTTCAGATAACTTTGTCCTGGGCCTGGCCGACACTGTTAGCGGCCCTGCCTGGTGATGGGGGGTATCCATTGTAATGAGGCTACTCTGTGTGTGATGGCTGATGTGTGATTGGGCTTAAGGCATTATAATGAAGGCAGGCCACAGGCCCTGTGTGATGGGTAATAAGCATTATAATGAAGGTAGGCCACAGGCCCTGTGTGATGGGCAGAGCTGCTGACAGATTCTCCCCCCAGTGAGGGCCCCATACGAACACCGGACGCTCTGCATGCAGCACGCACGCACGGAAGCACGCACGGAAGCAAGCATGCATGCATGCAAGCAAGCACACACGCACACGCACGCACACACACACACACACACACACACACACACACACACACGCACGCACGCACGCACGCGCGCACGCACGCACGCACACACACACACACACACACACACACACGGGCCAATACACACGCACACATAAACATCCATAGTGCATAGATACGTGTGTGTGTGTATGTGTGTGAGTGTGTGTGTGTGTGTGTGTGTGTGTGTGTGTGTGTGTGTGTGTGTGTGTGTGTGTGTCTGTTTGTGTTTGTGCATGTGTGTGTGTGTGTGTGTGTGTGTGTGTGTGTGTGTGTGTGTGTGTGTGTGTGTGTGTGTGTGTGTGTGTGTGTGTGTGTTTGTGTGCATGCGTGTGTGTGTGTGTGTGTGTGTGCATGCGTCAGATCCATTGTCCAGGTTCGCTATGCAGGTGCCCCCATCTAGGGGGGCAAAATGCATCCGCTACAATGGAGATTTCTTTCTCCACATGTTGTGTTTCCACCTTAACAGGATAAAAAATAGTCACATAAAAAAATAGCAGGCTAGGTGTAAACAGCGCCTTAGAGCGAGTGACATCATAATACCACGTCTTCATCAGCTGCGCTCAGCGTACATTCAGCATACAGACTGTGTCATGGTCCATAAATAAATGGAAACAATTTTCCTATTTTTATTACAGACCATTTCAAACCCCTTCAAGCATCAAATTCAAATCATGTGCCCTCCCATCTCTTTCAACGTCAAATTTGTAATAGAAACATGACAGAAACACGCTTGGACGACTTCTATATCATACCTATTACGCCTGAACTGCAGCTTGTTTCGACATGAATATTCAGATGTCAGATTGATTATAAACAAAAGCTGAACACATGTTAACACAAGTGAAACACAATCATTAGGGAAACGGACTCAACAATAAGGAAACAATAGTGACAGACACAAGATCACGGACAGTATACATATTACAGTGGTAAATCAACACTTACAGTGTAGTACCGACTGGAAGAGTATTACATGTTACTCTCTTGAGTGTTGAATTAACACTGTGAGACAGACAAGTACAGAGCTATCAGCGCTTCTGTCTCTTGAGAGTTTCCTGTCTGTTACACCATGCAGGGTTTCTTAAGTAATGTGTTGTGTCTGGAGTCAGTGGGAGGTCTAAAACCTCCTTTTCAAACATTACATTACAGCCCCCCCTAAGCCAAGAGATATTAATGACATGCGACACACACATCCGTCAGTGACTGTGCATTTTCTCTTTTCTTTTTTCCCCAGGCAAGTTCATTTCTATTCTGGTACCCCTGTGTTGCTATGTACAGTTGCCTAGGGCAGAGTAAGGCACATAAAGAGACGCTGTCATATTAAGGTTGAAGGCGCTAGCTGCGTAGCTATTTTTCACAATGCCATAGCACTCATTAGCATGTATACTGTATGTGGCACATTGGAGCTTACCACTGCCTGACAGGGCTGTGAATATAGCCTACTTCAGTGGTTCCCAAACTGGGGGTCGGGACCCGTAGAAGGTCGTGGAGATACTGCAAGAACAGTATGGAAACACGGGGGATTATTACTCATGTATAAAACCAATACATGTGTTTACCTTTCCTGTGAATATAAAAATAGAATTTAGATTGCCAAAATGAATAGACCAAAAACACGTTTGACGTTTGGAATATTGGAGTGTGGGGTTTGCAAAAATAGGCTATAGGTGCAAAAGGGGGTCCCGGCAGGAAAGTTTGGGAAACCCTGGCCTACTCTGCATCTGTGCAATATGTCTCTGCAGTGTGCATCCTGCTATTCAGTTCAGATATAAACTCTCTATGGCTCCAGAATGATGATTCAGTGGGCATGAATCTATGATGGTCTGAACACCTAGTGCAGACCTAAACTGTCTGGCATTTTCGTCTGGCACCTGGATGCAACAAGAGACTTTGGATGTGCGCACCCTACCTGTACTACCCAAAATAACATGACTCCATGATGGCCACGATAACTCAACCAAACATTGTGTAGGAGAGAAAGATATGTCAAATTCCGTCCATCCAATGCAAAGCAGTGTGCTCAAATTCGGTCTCCTAAGGGGGCGTTGTCCCCTCCTTCTGTTTTTGTGGTGTTTGCACAAGATGTGCACTACCACCATCTACAGCGCTAAGGGAACTCCATTTATTCTCAACCTAAAAACTCCAAAGGTCTCCTAACCGAAGGTCTCCTAAAGGGGCGTTCCCCCGACATCACATGGATACCGGAGAAGAAAGAGCCTGACTGTAGCCTATGTTTTTCTCATACCATTCATTGACTCAACACCAGTGTTATTTCAAGCTCCTTTCCATTCAAAAACTCTATATCAACCCATACCAATTGCGGCATACAGACAATGTATATAACGGTTATTACAAATAAATAGAAATACGGAAAATACTGAAATTGATGATTTTCCTTTAGGAGTATTACGTAAGATAGGCCAAATGAAAATGCAGCGTAAGCAAGAAACAAACAAGACATTACACATCACTGTCAGATCTGCCATATGCATTACATTCAATCAAGGTCCACTTGGAGATACCAAACCGACCTTCAGCAGCAGTGAGGAGGCCAAGGACAGTGTTGCCACTGAGAAAGAAAATCAAATCTACACAGAACTAGATACAACCCGTAATGCCTTTTCCCAAGCTGTGTCCGACCCCCCGCAGGACAGTATTGGAACAAACGCAAGACATTTCAAGAGCAATATTATTTTGTTCCGCTGTTACAGGTGCAGTAGTGTTATCAAAAAGCATCTTGAAGAAGACAGATGTAGGCTATTCTCGCTAGGCCTATTATCCACAAAAAAGCTGCCTCAAACACAGAGGGATTTGATGTATGAGAGTTCCAGCCAGGGGATCTTGTATCTAAAATAGGAGAATGTAAGAATATCGGAAATGGGGAAAGTCTCAAAGCAGGGTCAGGACGTTGGTCGCTGTAAAAATTAAAGTGCTTTAGAGATGCCCCTCAGGCAGAAAAAAGAAAATCAGAACCACATCTTGAGAGAAACTGAGTCATCCACCACCTGA
>NC_085880.1:13798474-13805974 GCF_034702125.1 Engraulis encrasicolus | reverse complement strand
AGGCCCGGCTAGCACGCGAGAGCCACCTCTCCTGAGGTCTCGCTCCGGAAGCTCCGCCGTGACCTCTGAACCCCTACCTTTTATAGGTAAAGAGGTGCGTCTCCCCCGTGTGACGTGGATATGATAGTGGGCTGTACTATTCTGTGCACCTATTGACCTTTTACATCGTAACAGTCCTTCCCCCCTCAAACCATGTTTTTTTAATTAAAAAAACATTTTTATCTTTACCTCTTTTTTTTTAAAATACATTTTCTCATCTTTTATCCCTTTTTTTTCAACTCTACACGTTTTCCTCTTTTCTAAAATCAAATACATATTATTTACATCATTTTCTAAAACTCACCGACCAAACAGACATAATGGACGCCAAAACACATGTCAAAACCAAAAGTCAAAAGGCACCCCGGCAGCTCACAGGACAGTCCTCAAAAATAGTAATTATGGCCAGTAATCATAGCTACTGAGGTCTCAAGTCACCCCAAAGACCCACCAATGTATACCATGGTCGTGCCTGGAACCAAGCTTCGATATGCCCCCTCGCAGGTAACGTCAAGCCCGATGCATAATGGCCTGACTATACACCGGAAGCACTAGGCCCCAGCCAAACCATCTCTGACCATTACCCCCCAACTCAGCCAAGAGGGTCCACTCCTCAACCATTGCACAAGACCACCACGAGAGCCTGCGTGGGTGCCACACCACAAACACTGCTCCCTTAGCTTGCTGCTCAACAGGCACATGACGTAGGTTCCCTGCCAGTTCATCATCATCAGGATCCTTAACAGGTGAATCAAGAGCTGCCCCTCTTAACTGCACAGGTTCATAGTCCTTCTGAGTATCACACACATCCGATTCACAAAAAGCAAAGACAGTATCACAAAGGTCCACAATTTCAGTGTCTCTTTGAACATTACCAAGCACTTCGGCTTCCCCAAAGGCACAAAAAGCATCACAAAGTTCACTGTCCTTGTCCTGGACATCCCCAAGATCATCAGTTTCACCAAAGGCCAGAAACGTATTGCACAAACTAATCGTGTCCAGATCAGAGTCTTCAAAGCCCTCTGTCACCTCGCTGACACTAGTGGCCCAGCCCTGCTCTGCAAATCAGACAAAATATTCAGGCCGCGATTGTCATCCATATGATCAGCTACACCAGCCCCAATAACATTGACATCGTTGCTAAAAGGCTCCCTTGAAGTTACATAGGCAAACAACGTATCAGCCAACTCCACTGTTTCACTGTCAGCCTCCTCGCAAACCTCTGTCGCATGCAAACGGCGCACCAGCTGTGCGGGAGAGCCCAAAGATAACACAGAATGTTTCTGAGGGAAAACTTTAACGCTCTCGCTGACCAGCAGTTCATTCCGTTTCTGCATCCTTTCAATTTCTCGCCTCGTCCGCTCTACGCTTCGCTGCAATTGTACCATTTCTTCGTCATGTAATTGTATGGCCTCTGACTCTTTATCACTTGCTTCTACCCCTAGCCATATCAACAACACATCCATGAGCTCAGGTTTCCTTGCCTCAAGTGATACCTTTACCCCACAAAAGTCAACTACTGCGCGCACATCTGGTTTCGGAAGACTCAGCAACCGAAGTCGCGTCACCTTCTCTGACAAAAACGCTTCCGCATCAAATTTCGACATTTTCCTACGTCCTCTCTAGCCACTCCAATCAAAATGAATTAAAATACCAGCGCGGCAACAGCAAATTACGCAGCAGAACCATACAGCAGACTTACCCCTGAAACATGAACGAACACAGCTAACTCATTGCTAGCCCCCAGATGCCAGCTCTACTCTCGTTCACATTATTACGGCTCGAGCCCCCTTTACACTGTCAAACAAACGAAGCACAGCACATCATCCCAGCTCACGGTCCCAGCTAGCTAGCTAATTAGCACTCTGACATAGCGCACGTCAAACCCCAAACATTCCATGAACCAATAAACACCGCTAGCTTGCCTAACTTCCAATTCCAAATGGCCTACAAACACAAACACCCCGGCTCGTTATCTAGTTTCAATCCCGGACGTAGCCACCACATGTAAGGTAGTTAGTTGCCCCTGACTAACTCCTAACTTTTATGTGGGCATTAACGTGTCAGTATGAGTGTATGATCTAAATGTATGCATGTCTGTAAGGAGAGAACACAGTGTTTACCTCTGGTCCAAGCGTTCAAGCGACAGCTGGGCCAACACAATCTCCAGGCCCTCGGTAGGCGACCAATGCAAGCCCAGCGCTTCTTCTCATGCGCTCCTCTTCAGTGTTCAGAGTTCGTAGGGAAAACCCCACGTATAGTCCAATCCAAAAGTCTCTTCACATCTTCCACACGCTGTATGAGACAGTCTCTAAATATCCGGTCCAGTGTTCAACAAACCTCTCGGCAGGTGTTTTCTCCAATTGCCTGCTCACGGCCTAGCAGGCCCGGCTAGCACGCGAGAGCCACCTCTCCTGAGGTCTCGCTCCGGAAGTTCCCCGTGACCTCTGAACCCCTACCTTTTATAGGTAACCAGTTGTGTCTCCCCCGTGTGATGTGGATATGATAGTGGGCTGTACTGTTCTGTGCACCTACTGACCCTTTACATCGTAACATAGGGTGACCAGCTGTCCGGACTTCGGCCGGACAACCCCGCCCCTTAACTTTCTAACCTTGCGTCCTCGCGCCGTACCCATTGCTTCGAGTTGCCGCCTCACCGCCTCCGTGGAGAAAACGGTGAAGTCGGCATTCTAAACTGTAGGCAGAAATCAGGGAGCAGCGCTGCCATCTTACCTCAGACAAACGCAGCTGCCAACAACAGTTTTACTTGAAAAACTTGGGAAGGATTTCGCATGTCATTATCTCACTCCAATAAAGGAGTCATCAGTAGGCTACCACTAACTTAATGTTGTATCGGAGACGGCAGGTTACGACAGACAAATCCTTCCGTTATCTATTAGGCTATTTCATAAATGAAAATGTTTTCATGTATTTTGGGTAGTCATGCATGCGTGGGCCTATAATAGCCAACAAGTTATTTGATTTACTTTACTCAAAGTTGGTCAGGAGTGTTTTTATCAGCGGTGTTTTAAAACGAGAGGCGACCGCTTCTGTCAACTTTTTTTTTCATGCAGACGGACGCTTGGATAACCATAGCAACAACACGAGCTCAAAATACAGACAAAGCGCACATGCAGAAATACTCTGTTTTTGCCCTGTTTGCAAAGTTGTGAGTTGTAAATGCATTCAGCGGACAAACTTACTTGCACCATGCGTTGCCAGTGCAGGGAAAAAATGGGGGAAACAAACAGCAGGAGACAATAATATAGCAACCTTATTTCACTTTCATACACTCAGTCAAAGCAAGTTATTTCACGTAGACTATGGACCGCAAATAACACAAATCGCGTGCAGATTTCCCCGACATTAGGCTAAAGCAATATAGTCAATTTTTTGTTCAAAGTCTGGAGTAACTGGAGTAACATGGCGGCCGCAGATATCGGAAACACGAGCGACTGTCAGTCTAGTTTGTGTCAATGACGTTGCCTCGCATCTCGAGGCCAGTAAGCATAAGGCAAGTAGGAGAGGAAAGTCAAAGAGAGGGACACACGGACGTCGCAAACAGGTCGTAAAAACAGACCGATGGCCACCCTATCGTAACAGGAGGCTTAGCACAAAGTGTATATCTGCTGACGTTATTCAAGCCATGGTGTGCGGATGTACACGTATTTAGGGAAAATGGTCCGATTTCAATGGTAGGCTACTGCATCACACATTTTTGACATGTGTTTTAGAAACACGTGGCATAGCTGTAGTCCATTCTTACAGGAAGCTCAGTTCAAACACATGTAGGCCTACCGTATACATTTGTGCAAGAGTCTGTTTCATTCACTGTAATTCCACCGCCTCTCACAGATGCTGTGCTCCCAAATCCACTTAGAAGCGAGGTACAACGCTCACATTACTACACTGCAGGGGGTCCGACAGTAAGTGCCAAGTGGTGGAGAGTAGAGGCTGCCTGCCAGCAGAGTGAGGGGAAGTGAGGACTGAGCACTAACAGAGTTGTTAAGATAAATAGTGCTCTTGAAAGAGGTGCGTCTTCAAGAAGCACTTGAAAGTATAGAGGGATGGATGTCTCTGCTCTTATGAAGCACAAGACCCATTCATCAAATGCTGTTTATTTTAAATGAGCAAAACCCAGAGGGCCTATGAAGGCGATTGGGTAGCGCTTTATAGTTCAGTAACTGCTCCCTAATAAGAACTCCCACAGAACATTTTGTTCATCGTTTGTTCAATGTCTTTCTTACATTATTTATTATCAGAGATTAATCTACAAATATAGCTACTGTACTGAACACTTTTGAAGCAGATGAAGAACAAGACGGAAGGAGAGAAAGACAGAAACACAGATCAACACACGATGTTACAGTACATAAATCTTACATAAATCTGTCATTGTTTGTAGCGGTTTACGGTAATAGAAAGACACGACAATACTTTTTAACTACACCTTGGTAACGAAAAGGGGTGGAGCTGGACATGAGTTGATTCTAATGAGATGGTTCAGCGCCAGTAGCCATCTTGAAAGTGGGTCAACTTACTTAATCAGTTCATGTAGGCTACCAATTGCAGACCTTGTTACCAAACAAGATTGGGTGATAACCTGTCAAAAAGTAATTGCACAAACAACAAAACCATGAAGGACATATATAATACATATATAGATTCTGAGCAGCTGTCATGTGATCCTGGGCCAGCTGCTAGGCCTTCTGACTGCAAGCTGAAGGTTTGGAGTGAGGAGTCCACGTTTTGACCATTGTCTTCATCAGGTTCTCTACAGGTAGAGAATCAATTAGGTATAGAGAATGTGATGAATATGAAGCGTAATCCTGTCGTGGAATTGAAAAAATCAAGGAAAAAGGACTTTGACTGCGCATTGTGTGGGTTTGATCATGTTTATGACTCGTCAATGACAGTGTCATGACACTTTTTTGACACCATTATGACACTGTCATGTCATGCTCATGACGCCAGCATCAAGTAAAGTGTTACTGAAGAGAGTCACTAAGTGACCTACAGTGTATGTGCGAGCAATGAAGGCAAAAATACTTTTGAGTCATGCATTGTTTGGCTAGATTAAGGCTGCGTCTCAATACTTTGTCTTACCCCTTGTTCTAGCCCTTGTGTCTTAATGTGCGCGTTCATGTGAGACGAAGTGGCATTCTCTGCTACATTGCCCTCATGATTAGGAAACTGTCAGCATAGTGGTGTGTCACCACTATAATATGCAGTAGGCAAAGTAATGCAAATCGAAATATTCTAAACAATGAGAAGAAAGAAAGTGCCTTCATGGATATTTCAATATGCACATTTAAATGTATTTAGATGTCTCCTGGTCTTCTGAAGACCAACCAATTTGCATGTGTGTTTGTACTGTATGTTTTACTAATAATTTTGTCTGGGAAATAAAAAAGGCGCAGTGAACCTTAACATGCATTTGCCTACATCCGGCATATGGTATAAGAACTGACTCACTGGCATTTGAGAAACATGTTTTTTCTGACCAGTTAATTTAAAATGTGATTTTTCTGACCAGCTAATTTAAAAGATTATCCTGACAATGCAAAAACGTCCATTCAGAAATAATTCAAATATGGCAAAGATAAAATGTAAGGACAAGCGAAACAAAAAAAACCTTCAGACAAAGACTGAACATGCCATTCTAGTCTCCCAGGACGTTAGTTGTATTCTGAGTGTGTGAAATAGCTGCAGCTCCCAGTAAGTCCTCTCTACTCGCTACTCTCATTATTGCAGCCATAATGGCTTTTCCTTCATGTGGGCCTGGCAAACGGGAGGCCTAATAGCTATAAAACTGAATGATAGCTGAAATTATTGCCGGTGAAATTGCAGTCGGACATGTTAAATGAGCTCCCTATTCAGCCAGAATGCGTAATATGGCCTGTAAGAAACCTTTTTACATTTCAAGGCTACAGCTCTGGGGATGTACTGTATACAGTTAATTTTTTGTGTTAATTGAACCCTTAGAGGGTCAGATCTAACACTCTTCTAGTTGGTCATACTCTCTAAGTGTTGTATTACAGTTTTTCTCGATTGCCTACACACAATATTCGGAATCGGTCTTCGAATTCTCAAAACTCTACACTCAAATCTCCAAACCTCACACACAACGGGCCAAACTCTTCACTGCCTCTGAAAAATGCACGTCTTGTCTCAAAACAATGTACTCTCTTCTAAAAACCTCATTTTGTCGTCAAATGACACACACAGACAGTCACTACAATACACATTTGCAGACCCATTAAAACACTGTTGGGCACAGGGTAAAACTAATTTCTCCCAGTAACTTGGGCTTTTTTTGTTCTGGATTGCATGGATACTGTGACATAAGTTGGAAAAACTTCATTCCCACAACACACAAACAGAAACAGAAAGATTTTTATTTCTTTTTCACAAAAACAACACAAAGATAAACCCCACTGCCTATTTGACAGTACAAAAAAACTATTACATTACTGTAAAGCCTATTGCTATGAAAAAAAAAAACACACACACTCACATCTACTCTGCTTCATCCTGCCGTCTATTGTGGTCTGGCCACAGGACCTCATCCACATCACATGCAATCGTTTTCCTGGCCAGGCAGCGAGGGAAATACCGTCTTGCATGGCGCATCCACCCAGAGAAGGCATCAACAGCAATATCGCCACATGCCTCCTCCATTGCTTGTAGAAGGGGGATGCGTGTTTGAGGACGTCTGTCATAGACCTTCCACCTCCAGGTGGAAAATAATTCCTCAATGGGATTGAGGAACGGGGAATATGGAGGGAGGTGCACGACAATGAATAGTGGGTGGTTAGTGAACCAGTTTTGGACCAGAGCAGCCCTGTGGAAACTCACATTGTCACAAATGACAACATATCTGGGCTGCTCTGGACCATCTGCCTGATTGGGTGCAATTAGTATATTGTACAGAGTGTCCAGAAATGTTAGGAAGAGTGCAGTATTACGTAATACACTCTTATGTGAACCATTGAACACTAATATGCACAAGGTAAAACTCTATACTCAACTTGAAACACAGTAGAAACTTATTTTCTTCAGTGTTCTACTTACTAAAGAGGGTATTTTTCTGTAGTAAAATACTGAAATATTGTTTTTAGACTCGGAGTACACAGATGTGTATATATTTTACATATTTTTCTGACATCTAAAAAATTGCACTAATTTTTGTAAAATATTGGGTAACCACATGAAAGTGATGTCTTGTATAACATATTTTTGAGTTCAAAAACTAAACAAATGTGTTTTCTCCTTGCATCCACTAATTTTTCATCAATATGACATGCAATGTGTGTCCTTATGGGGTGATGATTTCAGATTGTAAACCGGTATGAAGAGAGTTTGCCCATGTGATGAGGAAGTGAACTTAGTATGGCAGTTGATTGTAGTGTTGTGAATGACAGTGTGTTCCATGAGAAACCCAATGTTTTTCTTTATGAA
>NC_085880.1:13765974-13785974 GCF_034702125.1 Engraulis encrasicolus | reverse complement strand
CTCATGTTGTTTTCAGGCCGACGAGTGGTGTGTTTCATCATTGCTAATCACTGTAAGTGAGCAGCTTACTTGGTTGCAATGCACTATCCCATTTAAAAATCCTAGTACGTTGTGAACTGGTTAGCAACAATGCTGGGGTGCATCTCTCAAAGCCGAAGTAGCTAGTCGGTTAGCAATGTTGTATAGTAGATACTATAAAAGTAGCTAACTCTTGTGTCTCGAACGTTAGCACACAAAGTAACTACTGCTTGGAGTAATGTGCACTCTGAAGTAGTGGTGACTTTGAAAGTGAGGCGCCTCCTATCCGTATCTGGACAGTGAAGTTGAAGTACAGCTGGAGTAGATCCATTGAGTCCAGACATCACCTCAGCCACCCCAAGTAACACACAGCGCTAGTCAGGGGCGCAACTACAGTATATGCGACGTATGCGTTGCAGGGGGGCGCCAGAGAGAGGGGGACGCCAAACAGAGGGCGTTGGAGGGCGCCAAATAATTATGAAGTGTTTTTTTGGGAGGGGGGGCACCAAAATCGTTCTTGCATACCCCCCCAGAAAAGAGTAGTTGCGTCCCTGGCGCTAGTCTACTTCAGAGTGTGACTCCACCCATTAGCTAAACTTATAGTACATATTTGACCACAAATGTGTCAATATCTTTTAATCCTGTGGTGCAAAAGCGCTGAAAATCAATCGACATGCACACAAAGTCATGATACAGCTGCGAGAGTGTTCAGAACACAAATTCACGACATGTCATTTGTTCGTGAAAAAAAAAGTCATATCCTTGGAATCTGATGAATCCCACACTAATAATATACTTTTAGCTGTATACCGATTGAATTTCGTGTCATTTCGATGTGTAATTTGTGAAATATTTAGATTAGAAAGTATTGGTTACTCCCGGAAATGCACCAGTGTACGTGTCAAGTACTTAATTTTTTTTGGTGCGAATTTCATTTCATAGCCTAGGGGTATTTACGCTTGTCTATCAATGGGAAGACGCGAGCCACGCGGGTTCGAATCCAGTGTGCAGCATGTCGACAACAACTCGTGAAATTGTGTTTTGGACTCTACAGTGTAACACATTTTCCCTTGGCTGCACGTGTGTGTTGGTAATGCACAAAATAAATAATCTATTTCTGCCAGATATTTCCAAAATTGTGGCACTGCAACCATGTGGATTTGAACCTGCGTGGTTTCTGTTTTCCCATTGGGATGCAAGCATGAATACCACTAGCATATGGAATCCGTGCGAAAAAAAATTAGGCATATGACAGTTCAACAGGTGATTTTCCTGGACTAACTACAACTTTATTGTCCAAATAATTTGCAAAATTACACCTCGGAATGAAACGAAATCCAATCGGCATGCAGATAATACTGCATTATCTGTGCGGACGGTGTCAGATTGTAATGCCACGGCCGTGTTTTTTCACAAAGAAATTACAAGGTGTGTTGTGGAGGAAACAGCTGAGTCGCGGTATCGTGACATCCAATCAAATGTGCTGGTGGTGGTTGTACACTATTGCTTTCTACTTCACGCACTGAATTTAGGAGGAAACAGCTGATTCATGACTCAGCAATCATGCTTATCTCTTGTTGCTTCTTTGGTCACGCACTGCAATGCCAAGAAAGTAAGTAGCGGTGTGGACTCAGGAAAGTAGCCACACTACTTTGGGCTTACTGTGGGAATGGTAAGGTTTCGAGAAATGCACGTATTTCGCATTGAAGTAAGTAGATAACTACATAGTACATCTGTAGAAAGATGCTAACGTTGGAGAAACATACCCCTGTAGAGAAACAGGGTCCAGAATGGTGCCGGTGTCCGTTCCCACAACAGTTACGTTCAAAACTAGAGTGCTTGCCTACGAAACTCCCACGTTCATACCGGGATTTGAACTTTTCCGTCTATGACCATTTCTTACCCGGATGAACCTACTGATGTCCATGTGGTCGCCACGGTTCATAGAGAAACAGTATTTTTCAGTTCACATCGCCAACCAACTTTCCGGTTCCAAGCTCTCAGAATTGCTTGTGTGTGGTGTGTGTGTGTGTGTGTGTGTGTGTGTGTGTGTGTGTGTGTGTGTGTGTGTGTGTGTGTGTGTGTGTGTGTGTGTGTGTGTGTGTGTGTGTGTGTGTGTGTGTGTGTGTGTGTGTGAACGCAGTTATACTATATTTTGTGGTATAGCTTACTGGTTGAATGCCAGTGTGCTCGTCCTGTCTTGCCGCCTGGGCTGAGAGAGGAGAGAGGAAAGCAATGATTGAGGAGGAGATGAGAGGAGAGGAGAGGAGAAGAGAAGAGAGGAGAGGAGAGGAGAGCAGAGCAGAGCAGAGGAGAGGAGAGGAGAAGGGAGAGGAGAGGTGAGGAGAACAGAGGAGAGGGGAGGAGTAGTTGAGAGAGGAGAGGAGTGGAGAGGTTGAGAGAGGAGGGGTTGAGAGAGGAGAGGAGAGGAGTGGTTGAGGGAGGAGAGGAGAGGAGAGGGGTGGAGAGGAGTGGTTGAGGGAGAGCAAGGGACTCTTCTAATTGGCCCTATTGTCAGAGCAGTGGAAGCCGCACATACACAGAAAGAGAGAGAGAGAGAGAGAGAGAGAGAGAGAGAGAGAGAGAGAGAGAGAGAGAGAGAGAGAGAGAGAGAGAGAGAGAGAGAGAGAGAGAGAGAGAGAGAGAGACTATGAGCAATGACTGCTGCTTTGCCTCTGCGTTAAAAAACTAGCTCAAGAAGAAGAAGAAGAAGAAGAAGAAGAAGAAGAAGAAGAAGAAGAAGAAGAAGAAGAAGAAGAAGATATTAAAAAATATGTCTGCTGTAAGATAACACTTGACAAGAAAATGAAGAGGCTCTAAGAAGGGGCTGGAAACTCATTGAGCCTTATTCAATCTTCACATCCACGCAACCTCCATAACTCTAATGAGAAATGAAAAATGTGGTGGTTTAGTCACGGTCATAATATATCTGCAATAAACCGTCAGGATGTGCATTATTGTTATTTTAAATACATTTAAAAAAATCTCAAGTAGCCTATATTATTTCAAAGGTTGACTTTACTTGTATGAGAAATGGGTCTAGCAGCATGGAAATAATTATAGCAGTACCACTTTATACATTTATACATAAGTTTACCTTGGTAACATAAAAAATCTCAAACTTTTAAAATCATGATGCTGTTTACATTACTGCACCATTTTACCACTGAATAGAATTACTGTCATGAGACCTGAATAGATTGATGTAATTGTCCAACTGGAGAACACGATTTATATATACAATAAATGGAATGTTAGATCGATTGTAAACACAATGGAACTGAGCAGCCATAAACGATACGGTTATTTATAAATGAAACGGCTGGCTGCAGTTAAATGCTATTGTTACAAAATGGAAGCCAATAAAACGGAATATTGGAAGCAACAACCCCGCATGAAAAGTGAATGGAGAGAGAGAGAGAGAGAGAGAGAGAGAGAGGGAGAGAGAGAGAGAGAGAGAGAGAGAGAGAGAGAGAGCTAGAGAGAGCTAGAGAAAGAGAGAATGCAGGCAGCCTTTTGCAAACATCAGAGAGATGGTAGAATCACGAGAGCTGGATGGAAACGAGAGCCAAGAAATTAGTTTGAACCAAACATTTGAAAATGTCATTTATATACCTCTGAGCTTTTTCCCCCTGTGCAATTCAAAAGGAGATTTAATTATACCTGGTTCTGGGACGAGAAAGTCATAAAAAAGGCAAACAATATAATAATGAAGTTCTTCTAAATAGACGTTGGAAGACGTGAAATATTTTTAGCTGCCACAGAAATTTCGAAATGCATTGTCTCTGCATGAAATATTCAAGGCAAGAGGGCCTTCACAGATGATGCATCCACTGGCTACAATGCCTTCTTCCCAGCTGACATGATTATTGAGACATCTGAAGGGCTTTACGATGCCGTCCTGTTTTAGATCAGAGACGCTCCATTTGATGAGGAGAGCCCTGTTTCTTTGGCCAGCTAGCCATGTCTGCTCTGATTCTTCAACGTATTTATAATTTATATTGAGCTTTCATAGAATATTTTCTTCCTCGAGGTAATTCAGTGGGATAACTCCTGGTGACCTCAGTCATGTCACTTTGAACTGCGGCTCACAGGAGAAGCCCCCAGAGGTCAGGGATTATGTTGATCCCCACTCAAGGCTCGTTGGCTGCCAGGGCACATGTAGCTCTCCTCCCTCACATTCTCCAACTCTCTCTCTCTCTCTCTCTCTCTCTCTCTCTCTCTCTCTCTCTCTCTCTCTCTCTCTCTCTCTCTCTCTCTCTCTCTCTCTCTCTCTCTCTCTCTCTCTTTTTGACAGCTTTGCATATCTGAGTAATCCAGACGCGGACCTCTACGCCCATTCAGAGGATCAGAGGAGGAGTGAGACTAAGAGAGACTGTTGTCGGTTGGTTAGGCAGCTCAATATTTCACCAGATTAATGGCAACAAACGTAGTGATTTTATGCAAATGGCACGCGGTGGAAACGCTGTTGCAATAGCTGCAATATTGAGGGCAATATAGCTCCAAATGAAGACTGGATCAACAGCTTACGGGAGGTTGCACTATACATCACCCATACTCAGTCTTTATCCTCTTCTTTCAGCATCCTTCAAATATTTGCATATGGGTATTTGCATATTTCCAGATGATCTTGGCACATAAGGTGGTGCGGGATGGGGACACTCTAAAGAGAATATGCTAAAATGTTCTCACTGTCCCAAAGTTCTGAGTGTCTGTGTTCTAAGAATCCTCCAAGAACTGACCTAGACTCCATTCATCTTCAGAGAGTTCCAGTACGATGGCAGGCAGCCAAGGCGACGTCCCACACCCACATCGATACAGCAGTGCATGCTACTGTATGCTTTGTTCTCTTAGTTTGGTCATTGGCTTTATGTCTATCGTTGCTGTAATATGAGCAATATTTTTGACCTTGCTCAAATTGACATAGGCCTACTTCAGCTTTACATCATTATGTGTTTCCTGTTCCTGTGAAGCAAATTGTGACTGTCTTGTCCTGACATGTCTCTGTAAATAATTTTTCACCTTCAATGTAGAGGACATGACCTTCAGGGCATGGAAACGCCAACCTGATAAGAGTTCAGAGCGGGACATGGAAAGGCCAGAGGTTGAAGTTGCATTAGTGTGCACTCATCCGTGCAGAGCTGAAAGCTCTTTTCCACTGCTCATTTTCTATCCCATTCAGCTCAACACAGCACGACTCGGCCACCGGTTTCTCCCTCCGTTTCGCTTAGTCAAGTACGGCAGGGCACAGCTTGAAAACCAGCCCTTGTTTTTTTTTTGGCCGGGTGAACCGAGCTGAGCGGGTCTTTCACTGCCTACGACCCAGAATGCCGTGCGTCAGCTCGCCCTCACCAGTGAATCAAAAAATAATCATGGCGGCCACCAGATCAACTCTTTTGGAATTCTCTTTAGTTTGACACTGTATTAACAATCAAAGGCAGCTCGACGCGACATGGCACAGCCGTATTGAATGTGAAAAAAAGCCTTAACCAACAGCATCCATGTTGAGGCTGTGAGATCCAACAGGTACAATGATGGATTCAGTGCTCTAAATTAATACCAGCTAAGCAGCCAAATGCTGTTGAAATTTGAGTTTGGCTAGAAAAGACCAACTTACTAACCACTTTGATCCATTTGTGGATTTGTGTTTGGTTAGTAAGATTAAAATTTATTTGCCAGTTTTGCTGGAGATGAAAATGGTTAATTTAGAGACCTGGATGGATTAGTGCAGGGGTGGGGAACCTATCTCTCGAAGGCCGTTTGCGGCCCTTGAGGCCGTTTTATCCGGCCCCCGATATAATTCTAATGTTATTCAGCTTCACATGAAGTATGACATATTTTGTAAAGGAATCTTAGAAAATGCCTTTGCAATACAATTAAGTTATATTCAGGGAACCTAGAGAAGGTGGTGTTTGTTTAAAAGGTGTCTGCCTTCAATATAGGCCTAAGTGAAGGGGAAAATCCTGGTTTGCGTTCATAGTACGGCCCTCTGAGGACTTTTATGACCCTTGGATGAATTTGAAATGGCTCTTCGAATGAAAAAGGTTCCCCACCCCTGGTAGTGCATGGGCCTCCCTGGCCCAGGCCCAGGGGTCCAAGAACCAAAAGGGCCCTGAAGCCCAAGTATCTACGTATATTTCCATTCTCATATTGTTCTCATTGTGTTAAACATTGCACTTTTAACAACTGTATTTAAAAAAAAAAAAATTCCGGGCACAAACCCCCTGAACCCGTAACAACATAGGGTCTCTGACATGTGGTGTAAAACAACCTGGGAGGGAGGGCCTTTCTCGATGTCTGGCCCAGGGGCCCGTGGAGTCATAATCCGTCCCTGAATGGGGTAACAAAAGGGTGGAGATGGTAGCGTTGGTGGTGGATGGTTTCGTCTCTGAATCAGCCCCTGCATAACCCTACAGTATGCACACCTCATCATGTCTAAATCACAGTGGCACTTTGAGGCCACCCAGCCTCCTTTGTGCTCCGAGATCCTCCTTCAAAATAATTAAAGCGGGGCCCTAATTTAATCACCGTCTTCATCAGTTGGCATCTCGCAACGCTTCCATTTTAGCACAGGGAAGCAAACTTATTACTTTGATATGAGGCATGGAGAGCTAGAGAGAGACAGACAGAGAGCGAGAGAGAGAGAGACAGAGAGAGAGAGAGAGAGAGAGACAGAGAGAGAGAGAAAGAAAGAAAGAAAAGCGGGGAGGGGCAAAACTCATAACAATGCAAATGAGCGATGGTGAAACATCTTTTACATGGGCTATGAGCCATAGCGAAGCAGACGTGTAATAATATCAAACATACAAGTGGGCCGAGGCTCAGCTATCTGGGACTATACATTCAGTATATGCATGAGTGCACTGAGTATGCACAGAGCTATTTTGAGCTAGCAAGGCAGGGGCAAGCCCTGTGTGTAACTTGGTGTGTCATGATGGTCTTGTAGTGGCTTGGTGCTGGGGATGAGCATGTTCTGTTGGTGTCTAATGTTAATGTAAAGATGGTTGTTACATCCCTACATTACATGTTAATGTGTGGTGGTATACTGGCGGCAGGAGATGGATGTTGAGCGCTGCATTGGTGTCTCATGAGCATGTATAGAGAGCTGCTGACAGCCTTTGCCGGGTCTAGAAAACAGTCATCTGAAAGGGCCCCCCAAGCACTACATACATACATAATGAAAACCCAATTTTGGACTCCCTCTCACCCTGGGCGTGGGACACCAGAAGACCCCTTTGCCTCCAAAGCCCCCCCCATGGCTATTTTACTTAGTTGTATTACTCATGGTGGAGGAAGAGTGTTGTGAGGTGTTGTGAGGTGCCTAAAGGCCCTTGTCACTCAATGTCGACGCCAATGTTTTTAACACTCACTCAACGGGCAGAGGCTGGGACCGGACATGTGCTTCAGGATCACGGACATTGGAGCATTCATTAGAGATTAGTAGTGTGTAGTGGTCTCAATTACAGAAGGTAAAATCCCTGCCACGGTTTTCAATGTTACAATGTCACGCTTACTTTTATGTACGTGAAGGAAAAATGTTTTGACTCCTGACATACCAATGAGCAACGAGAAGAACAACAGTGTGCTCCAGTGAGTCTCTGAATGAAATCCTGAGACCTTTGGCCTGTCAGATTCAATGGAGATGGAATCCCTCAACCTGTCAAGGATGAAGAGAAGATGGGAGGAACAGAGGAGAGGAGAGGAGAGGAGAGGAGGGGAAAGTAAAGGAAAGGACAGGAGAGAAGAGAATGAGAGGAAGTGAGTGAGAGGAGACGAAAGGAGCGGACAGAAGAGGTAAGGAGAGAAGAGGCAGTTGAGAGCGTATCATATGAAGAGGGGGTGAATGGAACAGAGTGGAGGAGAAGGGGGAGAGAATGAAGTGAGAAAGTAGCAGGAGGGGGATGGAGGGGAGGTGAAAAGACAAGTGAGGGGAGAAGGTGATGGGGTGAGGTAAGAGGAGAGGAGAGTTGAGGAGAGGAGAGGAGTTCAGAGGAGAGGAGAAGAGAACAGTTGAGGGGAGAGGAGAAAAGGGAAGAGGAGACCAGAGGAGGAGAGGAGAAGAGAGGAGGGGAGAGGAGAGAAGAGCTGAGGAGAGGAGAGGAGTTCAGAGGAGAGGAGAAGAGGACAGATGAGGGGAGAGGAGAAAAGGGAAGAGGAGACCAGAGGAGGAGAGGAGAAGAGAGGAGGGGAGGAAGTGAAAACAGGGGAGGGGAGAGGAGAGGAGTGAAGAGGGGGAGAGAGGAAAAATATGAGAACAGAGGAGGGGAGAGGAGAGGAGACCAGAGCAGGTCGAGACGAGAAGAGTGAGGGGAAACTGAGGTGTCAGCCTCATGACAGCCTCTGATGGCCCAGTGACAGGAAGTGAAGACCATGTCTGTTTTTCTGTTTGTTTTTTCTTCTCCCGTCAGCTTCTCTTTCACCTTGACCTCCTGCACTGACTGTCTTTTCCTCAACACCTCACCCAAGCGAGTGCACCTGTCAACAACAATGCCAAGTCTTTTTCTCTTTAGGACACAACCATTCCGCTGTGTGTGTGTGTGTGTGTGTGTGTGTGTGTGTGTGTGTGTGTGTGTGTGTGTGTGTGTGTGTGTGTGTGTGTGTGTGTGTGTGTGTGTGTGTGTGTGTGTGTGTGTGTGTTGGTTGAGAAAGCTTGTTGGAGACCAGAGTCTTGACCCTTGTCTATTGCACTACTTTTTGCTTTGCCTGGCAGTTACATACCAGCAACAAAGTGAAATGGACACAGGCGCAATACGGGACTGAAGTCGAGCCAGAAGACTCACTCAAGCCAATGCTGACCTCACACACACCATTCTGTCTCTACCACGGCAACAGATACAGTATACTGGTGAAATTGGTGAAATTGGTTCTACCTGTCCAATTAGGACAATGACTTGACTGAATTGGTCAGGTATAAGCAGGTCTTTTGGAATACATGGTTCTGGATTGTAACGTCTGAATCCAGGTTGTACATCACTGCTACCCAGTCATAGAAAGCCATATGGTACAGGTACACACACACACACACACACACACACACACACACACACACACACACACACACACACACACACACACACACACACACACACACACACACACACACACACACACACACACACACACACACACACACACACACACACACACACACACACACACACACACACACACACTTCCCCCAGACGTCGACTTGAAGGTGACCCTTTTTTTGATGGCAGCAAGTAGGGGACAGATGATGGATGGCTCCAATGGTGCATGAATGTCACCCTGATGACACCAGATGTTGAGTGACCCCCGTCTTCCTTTGTCAGTCACGTACGCTACGTTGGGCGGTCGGTTAGTCCTCAGATCCGGTTAGTCCTTAGGTCTGGTTAGAAACCTGCTTTTTGTTTTAACTTGCTTTTCAGAGGGTTGACGTACAGCAGGTCTAATGACCTTGTGCCTTCCAGACCGTAAGATGAAGAAAGTTTTCTTTGAGTGGCTACCCTTAACTCTAAATATAGGGAAAAAGTAGAATACAAAATATCTTCAGCCTGTTAGTAAAGTCATTTGAATTTTCCCCGGACTTGGGATTGTGATTGACGCTCACAATTATGCGACTGCTTAAAACTGCCCGCATCAATGACACAAATGTGTGTGTGTGTGTGTGTGTGTGTGTGTGTGTGTGTGTGTGTGTGTGTGTGTGTGTGTGTGTGTGTGTGTGTGTGTGTGTGTGTGTGTGTGTGTGTGTGTGTGTGTGTGTGTGTGTGTGTTTCCATCACCCGCCTCCAATTAATAATAATAATAATAATAATAAAATCCTGTCACTTTAAATAAACTCGGCAAGAGCCCAGTCACGATGCAGTGACTGTACCGCACTGTAAATACTCATTTTGCACTCAACAACAGTAGCTGGGAATGACAGCATGTTCCAGCGTGTGGATTTTGAAATGCTTCTATTATTTTGGAGATGGAGTGATGAGTTGAGATGTTTTGAATGGTGGATGGTGGTTTGCTGTGGGTATTGCTGTCAGTCCATTCATATGACTGTCACTCAGGGCTGTAGAACCAAACTCTGGGTGTTGCAATGCAAGAAGGCAGTACAGTACAGTATATCAACTCTCAAAGTACGTTCAGGCCGACCATGAGAACCATGCTGGTTCCCGTTCCTGCACCTTATCTGAAACCGTCTGGCGTGTTCACGCCACAAGTCTTAGCGTTCGAGGAAAGTTTATAACCGTTTTTATGTGTTTTCAGGCAATTATCGTGATGCCGTTTTGAGTTTTGCGATGAGGCAGGGCAACTGCCCGATCGGCACACCCCTAGGGTCCCCCCTGTTCATGAGACTGAGTGGATGAAGTTTCTGGATGATGTGCTGATTCTGTGTTCTGCTTGGAGTCCATGTGCAAGTCCATGTGTAATGTGGTGATGTGGTCTGTGAGTTATGGATGGTGGTTATGGATCTATTTGTGCAGTGGTTTCCAAACTTTGTGAGCGGGGACCCCCTTTTGGACCTAAACAATATTTTTGCGACCCTACACCCTCGCCCACATTTTGATCATTAGAATTTTCCATCAAAACTTTGTCTGTTGGGATTCACAGGAAAGCAGATTAATCTATTAACCATGTAATTGAATGCTGTTACTGATCAATTTATAGAATTATGTTGGGTGTTAACCTGTGGGCTTTCTTTTTTTATGCGCAGTCCCATTTGTCGGCAACCCCCCTGCAATATCTCAGTAACAACTGTATTTGTGGATGGATCGGTTTTGACCTGATGGAGGTTCTGAACGATGGTACTGCGTGTGCACCGAGATGGGTCCATTTGTAACAGAGTGGCAGAGCAATGATCATGGCGATATACTACATGTTCATTTGACTGTGGTGAATGTGCTAGAATCTATGAGGCCATAGTGAAGGATTACATGGGAGCACATGGTCCATTATCCAAGAACCATTCCCAGCTGCTGACGTCGGCCATTATGTCGTGCATTATATAGATATTATATAGTCCAGGCCGTGAGTTATACTGCTAGCTGCCTGCGCAGTAACACATGCAGGGCTGAAATGGGGGAGAAATAGGGCCCGGGCACTTTTTGGCTTAAAGAGGCCCCTCATAATTAGCAACGCAGAACTTACTCACTGGTGGTCCCTGCACCCTTGTGGGCATCTATTTTCAGAAATGTAAAAATATATTTTTACATTTCTGAAAATAGGTGCCCACGAGGGTGCAGGACCCACCGGGAAATGCCCGGTATGCCAGATGGCCAGTCCAGCCCTGAACACATGTATGGTGCGGTATGTAAGGCATATTTTATAACCCTAGGGGTCCACACATGCCTATGCAGCACATGCATGCTAACAGGGAACAAGGTAATTTGTTGATTTATGTCCGGCCCTATTGACTTACAATGAAGCGAGGTGCGTGCATAATATTCCTGTGATCTGAACATTCATGTGTTTCTACATACTGTGTGTGCGGAGTATTTCCTTACCAGTTGTAAAAGGGACACTTTTATTGATGCTAGATTTTTTTCCAGCCTGATCTCCAAAAATTCCGTGCTCCTGGACACGGATGTTAAGGACACAAAATCCGTGTCCTGGAGCACGGATTTTGCCAAAATTCCGTGCTCCTGGACACGGAATTGTTTTCTGTGCTCCGGGACACGGAATTATTTTCCGTGATGGGCACACGGAAGTGCCTTCTATATTACCACAGCACTGTGTTAACTCTATCATTAGAAAATACATACCAAATGCTAATCCTAAACAAAATAATACTATAGCAATTTAAGTTGTGCCCTGACCAAAACATTCCCTAACCTTAACCTGTCATTAAAGACATATTTTTGAGAAATACCTTTTCCAGTTGGTTGCTAGGCTATCAAACTCATATAATGAATGAAAGAAAACTAGCTGTGCCCAGACCAAAACAATCCCTAACCCTAACCTGTCAGTAAGAAATGTTTTTTTTGAGACAAAATATTTGAAATGAGAAAAATCCTGAGGAAACACAAGACTGTGGAAATAGCCTATAGAAAGCACTTCAAACAATTCCGTGTCCAGGAGCACGGAAAACAATTCCGTGTCCAGGAGCACGGATTTTGCCAAAATTCCGTGCTCCTGGACATGGATTTTGTGTCCTTAACATCCGTGTCCAGGAGCACATAATTTTTGGAGATCATGTTGTTTTTTTCCCCTCCATTTTTTATTATTCAAAATATTCGATATGCGTGTGAGTTATCACAAAGAATTAAATCAGTCTTTTTTCTACAAAAACACATTATTGCAAGACATTTCAGACAATATTTGATAAATGACACACATTACTTGTTCTAGTGTACCCACCATGAACTGAATAAAAAACACATTACATTACAAAGCCAAATACAAAAACAAAACCCAAACAAGTCAGAATCTGCTCATTTATTTAAATCATTTGAATAAAATAATGCACCAATCAGACACAGTGTTTGTATTCTGCTGTATTGGATTTATGTGACGTCGGGTGTGTAGTGGAGCGAAACGAAGGAGACTTGCTTTCCTTTTGTCCTTGTCCCCCATTCATAATAAAATAATGACCACATATCTTAACAGCTGCTATTCAACTATGGCAATAAATGAAGGCCAAAAAAGAGCAACGCCTTTTCTTCCCTGACACCATTAGGGATGCAAATGCTTCATGCAAGGTGTGTCAGGGACCCAATCAACATGGCGTGTCCAACTTAATCAATTGATTCATGGCCCTTTTTATTAGTAATGATAACTTTGCTCAGTCATTCATTTGTTAGAATATGGCAGCAATGTCCTTGTGTTGGTATTGTAGGCTATGCAGAAGGCCAACCTCTCATCTGAAACAGAGCCTATAGCACTCAGGCTACCTCTCATTCATGGACGTTTTTTTTCTTTTTTTTTCTCAGACGTCGGCATTTAATGCCCATAAATAAATGTAGTAGTTGGTGGGTAATATGCTGCTATTAATATGCTTCTTACTGTAGATAGTCCACTATCTGTCATTGCGCTGCCCTTAAGTGTGCTACTGCTGAAACATGACTGACCCAAATATGTCATATCCTGACCATTAGTCAGATGGCCGTCATCTACTTTTAGCATATTTTGTTTGTATGATGCATACAGGTCGTCCATACACAACTCCAAGATAAGAGTCTTTATCATCCTGCTGTCTTATTTGACCAACAGAGATATTTGTTTCCATATCAGACAAGTACAGTACATTTCATCAGCTTCAGCATTAGTCAGATCTTTTGTCACTCGCATCTCATATATAAGTAGGCCTACATGCACCTTTATCATTGTATGCATAGAGAGAGAGAGAGAGAGAGTGAGAGAGAGGGAAAGAGGGAGAGAGAGAAAGAGAAAGAGAGAGAGAGTGACAGTGAAAAAGACAGTGAAAGATGCCCATCCATTGCCACATCAGTCAGACTGTCTTGCGGCCCTTGGTGGCAATGCGCTATTCAGCACAATGGACCTGACGTCTGGGTTTTATAACATCCCCCTCCATGAGTCTGATCGGCATCTCACTGCTTTCACGACACCACTCGGGCTCTACGAGTATAACAGGCTCCCCCAAGGTCTGTGTAACAGTCCTGCTTCATTCATGCGCATGATGCTGAGCATTTTTGGCGACCTCAATTTTTCCACCCTATTGTGCTACCTGGATGATCTCCTTGTTTTTGCCCCGTCTGAGTCAGAGGCCCTGTGTCGTCTTGAGGTCGTCTTCACCAGGTTGAGGGCGCACAATCTGAAGCTCTCCCAGAAGAAATGCCACTTTTTGCGCAAGTCTGTTAAGTTCCTGGGGCATGTTGTGAATGTGGGTGGCGTGTCTGTTGATCAGGAGAAGGTTGATGTCATCTCTAGCTTCACAGCACAGGATCTGATGATGGAGGACGGGTGCACACCTTCTCAGAAGAGAGTTCGCTCCTTCTTGGGAATGGTGATGTATTACCAGCATTTTATCCCTGGCTGTTCATCCATTGCTAAGCCCCTGTTTGCGATAACTGCAAACAGAGAGAGTTCAAGATTCTACAAGATTCTACCAGCAGCAAAAATATGAGCTCCTTATAAAAGATGTTTTAACTACTGGTTTAGAGTATAGTACAAGTGACAAAAGTTATGAATATGAACATGAACCCTATGCAAACAAATTAGGCAAGGAATTACAAGGACTACACCTATGGATTTCTTTTTATAACCTCCTATACAAGATCTGAGACTTCTTGGCTATCTGGCTAACAGGAACAACTGCCAACAACAGCAGCACTTCAAAACCATCTCAGGGAAATTCAAGATCCATCCCATCCCATCCAGCCAGAGTGACAACTACAAAGGGACAGGAACCAGCAGGACACACAAAAAAGGAAAATTGAAAAATAATAGGAGGTAAGCCATAAAGTTGTCTACAGCAGCACTATTAGCTAATATTTAGCCTCATCAAGCTAAAAACAAAGCTGAGGCAGGCAGAACCGGAGTCACTGCCTGTGAACATTCCATGACAGTTGGAAATGGCTACATTTAGGGGGCGGGGCCACAGCACACTTACCATCAGCTACCCTGCCACACTGACCAGTGAAGTGAAGAGGAAGAAATACAAAGAAAAAATACTAAGAGACTCTCCAGAAACATTGGTAGCAGACTTCATGGTCCTAAATGGCAAAGACACTGTATCAGATCTTGTGTTTTACACAGAGGACACAGATGCATGGCATCAGGCCATTAGCTCAACCAACAAGAACCTGAAAATGTGTGGGAATGGAGCAATGAGGCAACTCTATATTGACTCTAAGCCCAAATTCAACATTAATTTGTACAACAATGGGACTGTTATGATCCAGGGACCTGAGAAGAGCCTGGAAAAGTTTGAAAAAGACTTAAAAGGCTGGCAGAGCAAATCAAATCCCCCACTCCCTCCACTGTAACAGCAGCAGCAGCAGCAGCAGCAGCAGGGCCCACAGCCCCTCCCCCTCCCCCTTCTCTCACTGCCCCTGGCCCTGTCCCTCCCTTTGCTCCTTCTCCATACACGGCCACTGCGTCTCACTCCCCTCTGACACCCAGGTCTGCTGTGTCAGTGCAAAAGATTCAAGAATGCCTGACTTTAGTGGAGATGGAAATAGCAGAGTTCAAGGAAAGTCAGCTATCAGAAAATGACGTCATCAGAGAGCTAAAAGATGAACTTATGAACTTCAAGAGGGGAAATGAGATCAAGCTAAAGGCACTTGAATTAGGAATGGACAGTCTGAAAGACAGCAACAACACACTGAATAGTGAAATTACACAACTAAAGGTGACACTGGAAGAGAAAGACAGCATTATTCAAAACCTGTCAAAACAGATTACCACTCTGACAAACACCCTTGCAACACTAAAAGGGACACATGTACACACAACAACAACAGGTGCACAGACAGACAACAACCTGGAAATGTTAATGTCCCCATCAGGAGAATATTCCTCCTCACCCACCCACCTTACCCCACTACTGCCTACTGCACTAGGTACACCCACATCGAAAACGGGGTCAACTCCACCTGAACCATCCCTGACAACATGCACACCCACGCCTACACTCCTGCCTGTGACGTCCACTGCTGAAACAACAGATCCACATACTCCGGGCCTATGTGGGACCAGAGACGTCACCTGCACAGCTACCCCTGCCTGCTGCCTCAGCGCGAATGCCCCCAACCCTGTCTAGGACAACGCCACCCCCACAACCAATGAAAACAGCCCTGCTCTTCGATTCAAATGGCCGACACATTGACCCTCTAAAACTCTTCCCCACCCACAGAGTGGCCAAATTCTGGTGCCCCACTACAGAGACTGCCCTGAACACTCTTTGTCCATCCACCCTCAAGGATCCCCAAAATATAATCATCCATACAGGGACGAACGACCTACGATCAAAAGGGGAGGCCGTGGCAGAATCCCTGCATGTGGTGGCAATGAAAGCCCACAAACAATTCCCCGCAGCAAACATAATCATTTCATCCCTCCTCCCCAGAAAAGACTTTCCCAAAGAATTGACCAACAAGATCAACAAGAAAATCGCTTCCTACTGCTCTGACATTCCAAACACTCGTGTTGCTCATCACCCATCACTCTCTGTGGAACACCTGTACGACCATGTACATCTCCACTCCAGTGCAATTGGACAGTTCGCAAAAAATCTTAAAGACACAGCATTAAACAGAACCCCACCTCCTCTCCGAGTCAGCACGGAGCCCCAGACCCACGACAAAGAGCAAAGACCACACCACAGACATGGCGGACCACACAGGACACCCAGGACCCATCCCAGCATGTCCCGGCCCCCTCGCAGCCAGGTTGGAGGAGCCCAGCAAGGTGGAGCACAGCCCAGTTGGATACCACCCAGGCCAACCCAGACCATCAGCACACCGCCCAGGCCATCCCAGACCATCAGCACACAGCGAGGTCGACCCCAGCCAAGGAAAGCCCAGGCCAGCGCTCCTCCGTCAGGCCCTGGAGCACACCAACGTGACTTGTGTCACCAGCCCAGGTCAACACACACTCCAGGTGCATATGGGACCAGCACCCCACCAGGCAGCTGTTTATGTTGCCAGGCCCCACAGGGCCACAGAACCTACGCAGACGTACTGCAAGGTCAAATACACCCGGCCTGCACTGACATCGGAGAGGTGAGGCAACTATTGCACCTCATCTTCAACAAACTCAGCTGAGACAGACAGTAAGGAGGTGAGAGGGATAAGAGGGAGAGAGAAAGGAATCTGTGTGTTATGTGATGTACAACAGTTTCATTTTCTTGTTTTTATTCATTCTATTTGTCACTTTCTATGACTTTAATGCCAAATCACATTTACATATGTTAAAATCATTCTCTGTAAGTTCCTGGAACATCCAGGGACTTTATTCAACAACTTTTGGAGCAAAAAGCCTTAATCCAGATTTCTTATTGAATATCAAAAACCACGATATCATTGTTTTGTTAGAGACTTGGTGCAGAGCAGACGCTACTACTCACTGTCCCTCCGGGTATTATGAAATTATCTTACCATCCTTTAAAAACAAAAGCATAACACGTGGCAGAGATTCAGGGGGGGTCATAATTTGGATCAGGGAATACCTTTCACCCTATTTACATACTGTAAAAAGAGGGCCCACTCACATATGGCTAAAATTGAACAAAGGCATTGCAAATGATAAAAATGACATATATATATGTGCCATATACGCCCCACCAGCAGAATCACCATACTACAATGAAGAGTTCTTTAACGAACTCAACCATGAATGCAACCATTACCAGGCCCAGGGAAGTGTGTTGCTATGTGGAGACCTCAATGCCAGAACAGGCCTAGAAAATGAAATCATTGACATAGATGAGAAAGATGATGCATTTATTATGCTACCAAATTTGGAAAACCCAATAAAAAAATCAAGACACAACCCTGATCCTGTCACGAATAAAAAATGGTAGAGAGTTTAGTGCATCTCTGTCGAGCCTGGGCCTGTACTTCCTTAATGGTAGGATGAAAGGGGACTCATTAGGCCGGTTCACTTATTGCTCACCTCTTGGTCTAGTGTAGTGGACTATGCAATTACTGACATGGACCCCAGCTCCATCAACGCATTCACTGTAAGACCACAGCTACCACTTTCAGATCACTGCCAAATCAATGTCTTCCTTAAAAGAACAAAAAACATAACAGCAGTTACAAAGAAACTGGTTGAACTCAATCCACCATACAAATGGACAAATGGCAGTGAAACTGAATTCATTAATGCAGCAAACTCAATTGAAATCACTAACAATATTAATCATTTTCTTCTGACCAAATTCGAACCAAATCAATCTGACGTCAATCGGGCAATAAGTAAAGTCACTTTACTATACCACAATATTGCAATAAAAGCAAACCTACGGGAAAAGAAACCTAAAACATAAAAGTAAACCCAAAAAAATAAAAAATGGTTTGATAAGGAGTGTGAACTGAAGCGAAAACATGTCAGACAACTGTCCAAATCAAAAAAACATAGACAACCACATAATTCTGAAATTAGAGAGAGTTATTGCAAAAAACTGAAAGAGTATAAATCCATAATTCGAAAAAACAAAAAAACAAAACCACTATTATGAAACCCTTGCAGAAATCGAAAACTCCATAAGGGAAAATCAATTTTGGGAAAAATGGAATAGCCTGAACCCAAAAACAAAGGCAAGAAACACCCCTGAAAGATGGAGAAATATGGAAAACATACTTTGAAAGCCTGTATGAAAACATTATACCAAATAATCTCACAATTGGCCAACAAATCATCAAAGAAAAACTACACTCTCTAGAAAATATTATAAAAGATAATCAGAGCCCTCTTGACTATGAAATCACATTAGATGAATTACTCGACACACTCCACAAACTGAAATCTAAGAAAGCAATGCGGTCCTGACAACATCAGAACTGAAATGCTGAAACACAGCACTCCTGAGCTGCATCAGGTTGCTTTTGAAACTATTTAACCTTACTCTCCAAGCTGGCTGTTTTCCTGAGGTCTGGAACAGGGGCTTATTTCCCCAATATTCAAGAGTGGAGACAAATTCGACCCCAACAACTACCGAGGCATCTGTGTGAACAGTAACCTGGGGAAGGTTTTCTGCTGTATTCTAAACGCCCGTATACAGTCCTTCCTTATCAAACACAATGTCCTTGAGTAATAGTCAAATTGGATTCCTACCAAAACACCGTACTACTGACCATATTTTACACCCTACACACCCTAATCAACAAACATGTTCTCCAAAAAAACAAAAAACAAAATGTTTTGCCTGTTTTGTCGACTTTAGAAAAGCGTTTGATTCAATCTGGCTTGATGGACTGTTTTTACAAATATTGCAAAGTGGTGTAGGGGGTAAAACATACGATTTAATCAAAAGCATGTATTCGGACAACAAATGTGCCATAAAAAAATTAATAATAGCAGAAACAGACTACTTCACTCAAGGGCGCGGGGTGAGACAGGGCTGTAGTTTGAGTCCTACTTTGTTCAATATCTATATTAATGAGTTAGCGGTGCAACTGGAACAATCTAACAGCCCCTGGACTCCCCCTAAAACAACATGGAAGTTAAATTCATGCTCTTTGCAGATGATCTGGTGCTGCTGTCGCCCACAAAAGAAGGGCTACAACAGCACCTGGACACTCTAGAGCATTTCTGTCAGAACTGGGCCCTGACAGTTAACTTGGCAAAAAAACAAGGATTGTAATCTTCCAGAAAAAACCCAGACTGTAGGCAACCAGACACCCTTTTCACTCTAGGAAACACCGCCCTAGAACATTCATTATCATATAACTACTTAGGCCTGACACTCAGTGCCTCTGGAAGCTTTGACCTTGCAGTGAATGTGCTAAAAGAAAAAGCTCGTAGAGCTCTCTACGCCATCAAACGAAACTTTTACAAAATTCCAATTCCAATTAAAATCTGGTGTAAAATATTTGAACAGCGTCATTATGCCTATTGCATTATATGGATGTGAAGTATGGGGCCCCACTCAGTAAGCTAGACTACACTAGATGGGACAAGCATCCCATAGAATCCCTACATGCAGAATTTCTCAGAAATATCCTCAGAGTCCAAAGAAAAACTCCCACAAATGCATGCAGGGCAGAATTAGGCAGATTCCCATTGCGATAAATATACAAAAAAGATCCCTAAAGTTTTGGACACATCTAAAATTCAGTGAAGAAAACACTATAAAATCCCAAGCATTTAAAACCCAAGAGGTTAGCCCTAATACCAATCCCCTCAGTCAGTTGGTTCTGAAGTTAACTAAACCCCCTAACTCACTAACCCATCAACCTCAGACCATCCCTGCTGTACAAAATCAAATCAAAGTCAAACAAATTATGAACCAATGCAAATATACTTACCTGGAACACTGGGAAAACCAGACCAAATCACAATCCAAACTAGAATGTTATCTTGGACTAAAAAGAAATTATGAATTGGCA
>NC_085880.1:13740974-13755974 GCF_034702125.1 Engraulis encrasicolus | reverse complement strand
GGACTGCCTGAAATATCAAAAAAGTGTCTGTACACGCCATTACACAATACGCTGACTAATTAGGGAATAGGGTGCTATGCCAAAAATTTGTAGAGAATCACTTTAAGCTGTTGCTCCAATCGGTCTCTCCTTCCTGCTTTGTTGATATACGTACACTTGATGATGCTTGACAGGGCTAGATTTATGGACTTGCTATTGTTGTTCCCATTTCCTGTGTCTCGGGGGAAAGACATATTGACTGCAGACAAAAACAACAACAACACCAAACAATGCACCGTCTCTTCGGTGGCATTTAAGGGTATTAAGGCCCAGAGAGCAAGAGCAATCAGAGGCAGCCATGTCTAAAAGAGCGTGGCCAGGACTCAAGTCTATTTCCTTACCATCCTATCTCTTAGCGAGCACTCCTCCCACTCACCCAATCACCCATCCATGCCGTCGGATGATGTGAGGGAGGGATGCCGCAAAAAAAAAGACGAGAGGAGAAGAAGAGACAGACAGAAGAAGGTGGGATGGAGAGAAGAAGCACAATAACTCAGGTCGAGGAAAGACAAAGAAAAGCCCTTTCAAATCAATATCAGACAGATAAGAGACTATAAATAACTCCAGGGAGGAAATTGAAATTGATTAGGCGTTGGTAGGGGTCTTCATTTTCAGCCCACTGATAGAGACTTAATTACATTAGCAGGCAAGGCAGAGCTGTGGGGTGTGGCCATGACGGGTGAGAGAGAGAGAGAGAGAGAGAGAGAGAGAGAGAGAGAGAGAGAGAGAGAGAGAGAGAGAGAGAGAGAGAGAGAGAGAGAGAGAGAATGAGCCGCACCAAACCACACTGCCAATGAGTCAGACTTGGTGGTGGTGGTTCCCTTGGTTTTGTTGGAATGGTAGATGGTCCAGAACACCGCAAAAACCCTACATGTAGGCATCTTTTTTTCCCAAAGTTGTTCTGCTATGCTGATTTTTTATTTGGCTATACACTTCACCCATTTACTGCCTTCTTGGCCGCAGAAAAAAAACGTCCCATTCACTGTAACAGGTTCACAGTCATTCTAAAAAATAACTAGTCAGAGAAGATATAGTAATTCATTTTTTATTTTGTCAGTAACATCAAAGCAATCTAGAAAAAAAATCAAAAAACAGTGCCAAATGAATTCCTAACCCTAATCTGCCTATAGTCTTGTTGTTTCAGTATGTTAGCATTTAAGCATAACCAAAATGAAATGGTGGTGCATTACTAACCCTACTAACTTTACTAACGATTCCTAATCCCAATGTATCAGTATACCATTAGTCTTGGTGTTGCCGTTGGTGTATTGAATTGGTCTTTGGTCGTTCACTGCACTCCCACAATGCACTGAACCACAGTACCATAATCCACACCATCATACCACACCAGACCAGGTCACACTCCACCAATCAATCAAGGCATGAAGGGTGAGTGAGCAGGAATGAGCCTTGCTTATTCCATAGTCGTGGTTGCGGTGGATGGGTGAGTGAGTTAGACTGGTGGTGGTTGGTGGTTCACACCATTGCACTTCACCAAGCACCGCCCCATGATCCTCTACTGCACACATGATGGGGCAGCCGTAACCTAATGGTTAATGGCCATGCGCTTTAGATCAGAGCGTTAAAGGTTCGAATCCCATGCTGAATCTCAAATGGTGCTCTTGCGCACTTCGGGCACTATGTTTCAGTGCGTAACTAATATGCTATACACACTGAAACATGAACACTGAAGTGCACAAGTGCACCATTTGAGATCCAGCACCACCATTCCACTCCTCAGTCCATGGTTTAAGTGCCCTTGAGCAAGGCATTTAGCCCCACACAACTCCAGGGACTAAGTACGAAAAATAACTAGAAGTCACTTTGGATAAAAGCGTCAGCTAGGTGTCATGTAATGTCAGTGTAATGTAATGTAATTTAATGAAGGCGAATGAGGGAGTTGGAACTGAAGGAGTCAGCTGAGGGGGTACTGATGCATTTGGTGGGTTGTATTGGTGTGTGGTTCAGCACTCTGCCGCACTGCATCATGCACAGCACAGCAGCAGTCATAATTGGGTGTGTTTGTTGTTGGTTCAGCCCCCTTGCCCTGTCTTAATTAATTAATGTAGATCAATTAATTAGCAGGTGGAGTGAAATCATTGCGAATGCACAAGAGGGAGTGCAGCAGTCCCAATGGTGGTGGAGTACGTGTATTTGTTGATGGTGCATCGTTCAGCACACTTTACGGTGGACACACATACACACACACACACACACATGCACGCACGCACACATGCACGCACGCATGCACGCACGCATGCACGCACACACACACACAGACACACACACACATACACATACACAAATGTGCACAAATTTTGTGAAGCGAAGCAAATGTTTCGCTCATTTAGCCTCATGTGACCCCGGCCTAACACAGCACTGGCCTATCACGGATGAGAGGGAATACGCACCGCAGTTTGCCTGGATCGGTGAATGGATGGGTTTGATTGGTTGGTGGTTCAGTGCTGTGCTGCCTGCACCAATCTGCACTTGACTGCACTGCACCACACAGCACAGTGTGTAGTTGGTAAGGTTGGTGCACTGTTTGCTTCACTATACCACACTACACAACACCGCTTCACTCCACTCCACTTCACTTCAATCCGTTCTGTTCTGTTCTGCTCTGCTCTGCTCCGCTCCGCTATGAAGGGCCCCTATTGTGTAACAGGTCTCAGAGGTGTGTGTGTGTGTGTGTGTGTGTGTGTGTGTGTGTGTGTGTGTGTGTGCGTGCATGCGTGCATGCGTGTGTGCGTGCGTCAGAGCATGGCAACCCGACCGAAGCCCGACGGGCCGGGTCGGAACCCGACGGGCCGGGCCGGACTCGGACAAAAAAAAAAGAATATCTGTCGGACTCGGGTCGGACTCGGGCTTGAAGCAAACAGACATTGTGAAAAGTGTAAGCAACCAGAGGAAACGTTTCAGTTCATGCAAACGGCAGTTTTGTGATAAAAAAATAAGTAGGCCTAATTGAATATGCATAAATGAAAATGTTGGTAGGCTACTCGTGCGAGGATTATTATTGGCTGTATGCACGCGCCAGTTACCAGCGGCAACATGGACGCTCACTCCCAGTCAGCCGAGCAGGAATGCCGAGTCAACTTGCTTTCTTAATAAGCGCCAAATCAACAGTTGTCAGTGAACGCGTGGTCTTTTGTTGTAGGCCTAGTGTAGGCCGTGTTTTAGCATGCCTTCGATGCTGTCTTAAATGTTGAACATAAAATGACGAAGTTTGTCACTACATTGCTCGCCAAGGATTACATTTCCAGCATAGGGTAGCAAGGAGCATAATATGGATTTAAGAAGACGCACACGCTACGTGGAGTTGCCTAAGGTAGGGGCGAAGAGGTTTCCTGTTACTATTTTGTCCGCTGTGACATTTCATGTCCTTCACGTAGGTTCTTAATTCTTGTCACTTTTACAGTTGTAACTATGCGCGTGCAACCTTTCCTGTTTTTATATTGACCGCATGGACATCAGGGGAAATGACATTCTCTTGGAGGGCCGAACAGGCTACTGTTCTTCGGGGTGAACTTATAGCCCATCCTTCTTAACGACAAGGAGCGGCATCTTCACGGGGCTCGCGTGGATTTATTTGCACTAACAGTAACGTAACAAATGTTCCATAGCCGCGCTGACTGCATCCAAAACGTAGCCTATTCGTTAGTTTTCGCCTGTCTTATCCTCTCACGCCCCTCCCATGCACCGCACCCAACATCTCTGGTCTAACCGAAAGAAACATAAGGTGCGCTGTCACATGTGTGTGTGTGTGTGTGTGTGTGTGTGTGTGTGTGTTTATACTTACTATGCGTGCGTAACTAAATTAGGCTACTGCAAATTGCCTCATCCTAACGTCTTTGCCTATCCTGGCTGTTTATCACGTGGTATTTTGAGTATGGAGGAGCCCACATAGAAAATCTTGCTTGCGCACAGGTTCTGTTGTTATTACAGTGGTCTCGGGCTTCGGACGGGTTCGGACACAAACATTTTAATTAGTCTCGGGCTCGGGTCGGGGTTGATCACTTTTCTGTCGGCTGGGGGCCGGGCTCGGACAGAAAAAACCGGCCCGAGCCACACTCTAGTGAGCGTGCGTGCATGCGTGCGTGCGTGTGTGTGTCTGCTCTGTTCTGCTCTGCTCTGCTCCGTGATGAAGGCCCCCTATTGTGTAACAGGTCTCAGAGGTGTGCGTGCGTGCGTGCGTGCGTGCGTGCGTGCGTGTGTGTGTGTGTGCTCTGTTCTGCTCTGCTCTGCTCTGCTCCGTGATGAAGGCCCCCTATTGTGTAACAGGTCTCAGAGGTGCACGCAGGTCTGACAGAGCTGAGTGTCACAGACGGCCACCAGGGGCTTGTGATAAACAGGGAAAACACACAGGCGCTGTCATCCCTCCCAAACACCTCACACTAGCGCTGTCATCCCGCCGAAACGCCTGTCTTCAGATTGACTGGCGCCCAAGGGCCACTTAGTCAGTTGGAAACAGCGGAAGATTGGAGGAGGAGGAGGAGGAGGAGGAAGAGGAGGAGGTAAAAAAAAGAAACACACACAAAAAACAACAACAAACACAACAGTGGCTCAGAGGAACAGATGGATGGAGAGGAGGATGAAGAGGAGGAGGAGGAAGAGGAGTGCAAGGAGATGGAGACAAAGAGGGGGAGGAGAACAGTTGGGTGAAGAGGAAGAGCAGGAGGAGGAGGAGGGGGAGAGGAGTGCAGGGAGATGACGGAGAGAGGAGGAAGAAGAGAGATGTGATGGAGAGCAGGAGGATGGAGCGGAGAAGGAGTGGAGGGGAAGAGGAGGAGTGCCGTGGGAGCAAGAATAAGAAGAGGATGAAGAAGAGGAGGAGGAAGAGGGGGAGGAAGAGAGCTGTGCTGTGTGCTGTGTGCTCTGCTGTGTGCTGTGTACTGTGCTCTGCTCCACTTCCTCGCCACATCCTCTCCCTGACACTGTTGTCTGAGACATGGTCAACCAGGGAGAGCTCAAGCCCAGATCACAGAGTAGACGTCTGCATAAAAGACATCCGACATGATCCCCTGAGATCCCAGGGAAGGCCCCTTACACAGCCTCCGCGTAGGAGGGGAGAGGAGAGAAATCAATACATCACTTCACACAAGGCCTGTATGCCTCTGCTTAAGGTCAGCTGAGTAGCTATGAAGGGAGTGTATGGAGAGAGAGAGAGAGAGAGAGAGAGAGAGAGAGAGAGAGAAGGGAGAAGGGGGGAAGACACAGATAGAGAGAGAGTGAGAGGTAGGGTGAGAGAGTAGTTAAATGTTCTGGTTAAATATGACCCGACCTTTTAATTATTGCCATGTCTTGACCATTACAGTTGACACTTAATCCTTCCTAAAGGATCAAACTCACTCGCTTCAGTTAGGGCTGCCAGAAAGCCCTGAGGTGCGTTTCTCGAAAACGTAGTTGTTAGCCAGTTAGCAACTTGGGCAGTTGTCAATGGGAAATTGCATTGAAAACAACAAAGTAGCTAATGCAGTTAGCAACTATGCTCTTGAAAAATGCACCCCTGGCTTGTTCTAACTCTCTTCAGTATACAACCGTCAGTACACACCAAATAGCATGGAGAGAATACCTTTAAAAAAAGTCCTCCTCCTCTAAAAGAAATATGTTTTCCAGGGGGCTATTAGATAAACACAGGCTATCGACTTTCACTGTGTTGACTCTTCTCTCGCGGCTGTGCCATTTTATCCTCCTGGCATCTCTATCGCTCACCCATTACTGAATGCACACGCCGCTGCCAGTTCGGGAGGGGAGGTTTGATTGGTGAGGTGAGAGTGGAGTAGGCGAGAGAAAGACGGAGAGAGAGACATAGAGAGAGAGAGATAGAGAGAGAGACATAGAGAGAGAGAGATAGAGAGAGAGACAGAGAGAGAGAAAGAGAGAGACAGAGAGAGAGAACTTGGGAAGGACAGAAGGAGTGAGGGAGAGGGATGGGAAATGAGAGAGGTGAGGAAGACAGAGGAGGTGGAATGGAGTGACAGAGTTGGACAGAGATCGAGGAAAGGAAAGAGTGAGCTGAGATGGGAGAGAGGGTGGGAGAGAGAAATGGTAATAGAGAAAATATAGGAGGGAGACAGGGAGAGAGGGAGAGAAATTGAGATGGGGAGAAGAAGCGAGGGAGAAGAAGAAGAATGGAGAGAGGAGAGGAGGGAGAGAGGCGGTAATGATGGGGTACCCTGGTGTCTGGGAGGATGAATGGGTTGTGCCACCACAGCCAGGGTTTAACCGAACAATTACAGCCTCTCTCCTCTCTCCTCTCTCCTCTGCCTATACCCACCCCCAGCCTGATCTTTAACCCAACTCCTCTCCTCTCTCCACATCCGCACCCCCACCCCAATCTTTACACCCTCTCTCCTCTCCTCTCTCGTTTCTTCTCTATTCTCCCTACCCTCCCAAACCCCATCCCTATCCCTCCTCAACTCTACTCTCCTCCCTCCTTTCTCCTGTGTACCCTCCTCATCCCCATCCCTCCTCAACTCTCCTCTCCTCTCTTCTGTACCCTCCCAATGCCCATCTCCACACGCCTCTCCTCTCTCTTGCTGCCTCCTCTCCTCTCCTCTCCTCTTCTCTCTCTCCTCTCCTCTCCTCTCCTCTCCTCTCCTCTCCTCTCCTCTCCTCTCCTCTCTCTCCTCTCCTCTCGGCTCCTCTCCTCTCCTCTCCTCTCCTCTTCTCTCCTCTCTCCTCTCCTCCCCTATCTCCTGCCGGCTCTCTTCTCTCTTGCTTCCTCCCCTCGCTCTCCTCTCCTCTGGACCATAAAGCTAGCAGCCTGTTTCCTCCTCTCTCTTTATAGTCTGACCCCCGGAGTCACCAAAGCAGTTGCAAACCTTCTGGCATGCACACACACACACACACACGCATGCACGGACACAGACACGCACACACACACACACACACACACACACACACATACACACACACACACACACATACACACACACACACACACACGTGCACGCACACACACACATACACACGTGCATGTACACAAGCACACATTCACGCACGCGCAAACACACACACACACACACAAACAGACACACACACACGTGGATGTGCGCGCACAGACGCACACGCATACGAGCGCGCACAGACGCACACGCATACGAGCACAGCACACAAACACACACACAAGCACATACAGGTCTTTATCTCCACATCATCCTGTGCAGTCGTGAGCCACCTGCCACAGCTCAATAGTGATCCTGAGACTCCACTCATCAAGTTTTATTGCCTTCCTCTCTTCTCCTGTCCTCCCCATTACCTCTCCTCTACTCTTTCCTTCTCCCCATCTCCTCTCCTCTCCTCTCCTCTCCTCTCCTCTCCTCTCCATCAACTCTTCGCTCCTCTCATTTGCTCTCCTTTCTTCATCTCCCTCTCCTCTCCACTCCTCTCCTCTCCTCTCCTCTCCTCTTTTCTCCTTCCCATCTCCTCTCGTCTCCTACCAATTTCCTCTCCTCTCCTCTCCACTCCTCCCTGTCTCCTCTCCTCTCCTCCCCATCCCTTCTCCTCTCCTCCCCATCCCTTCTCCTCTCCTCCCCATCTCCTCTCCTCTTCTCCCCATCACCTCATCTCCTCCTCCTCTTCAAACTATTTTTTCTCATTACACCATCACCTCCTCACGTTGATTCCTCCTCCTCAACCCCCTCCCATCGTCTTCCTATCCCTTCTCTTCTGCTTCTCATTATTCTTTCCCTGTCATCCTCCTCTCATCTCCTCCTCACCTCCTCTCCTCCACAACTCCTCTCCTCTCTTCACCTCCTCCTGTTGGCTTCCTTTTTATCTGCTTCCTATTTATCTGCTCCTCCTCTTGTCCTCTTCTCATCACCTCTTCCTCCTCTCCACCACATCTTATTCCCCCCTCCTTATGACGTTTCCCACACCTCCTTTTTGGGAGCTTGGGAGCACATATCTTCTCTCCAGTTCATTTGTCTTGCTCTTTGAGGTGCTTCCTATTTCCACTGGTTGAGAGAAAGAAGGGAGATAGAAGAGAGAGAGAGAGAGAGAGAGAGAGAGAGAGAGAGAGAGACAGAGAGACAGACAGACAGACAGACAGACAGACAGACAGACAGACAGACAGACAGACAGACAAAGCATTGTTGGTGAAATTTTCAAGAAAAGAAAGTGTCCAAACAGAGAGGGACTCACTAATAGAAAGTGAGAATGAGAGGGGAGGGTAGACTGAGAGAATAGGGAAGACAGGATAAAGGATGAAGCAAACACTGTTTTAGTAAAAGAACAAAAACAGAAATGAAAACAGGGAGTAGCTGACGGTGATGGAAACTCAAGAGAGAGAGAGAGAGAGAGAGAGAGAGAGAGAGAGAGAGAGAGAGAGAGAGAGAGAGAGAGAGAGAGAGAGAGAGAGAGAGAGAGAGAGAGAGAGAGGGAGGAGAAGAGTAGAGATGAGAGCAGGAGATCTCGAAAGAGAAACAAGGTATACAGAAATTGGCCTGAAGTTGTGTCAGCGGCTGATGGATGTTTCCTTCCTTGCATGAGTGAGGCTGAGATGTGCTCTCCCTTCCCTTCCCTTCCCTTCCCTTCCCTTCCCTTCCCTTCCCTTCCCTTCCCTTCCCTTCCCTTCCCTTCCCTTCCCTTTGTTCTCATGAAGCTGCCCTCAGGTTAGGCTACTGCCACACTGACATAGGGGTACCACAGCAACAGAGAGGTGTGTTTGTGTTGGTGTTTGTGTTTGTTTGTGCGTGTGCAGTGTGTGTATGCTTGCGTGTGTGTGAGTGGGAGGTGTGTGGCACAGCAACGGAAAGAGGTGAAAGAGGGGGACACGATAACTCAGGCAGGAGGCATGTTAAAGAGGGAGGGAGCATGGTAACAGGAAGGGAGCATGGGGGTGGAAAGGGTGGGCATAGTGGACAGCACTGTAACAGAACGGTGAGAAAAGGGGGTCAGGGAAACAGAGTTGCTGTGGGGGGGACCAGAGAGAGGTGAGGGGTGGACACCATCAGAGATGGGGACTCACTAGTTTGACGCTGTGTCGGCCCGGATGGGCGGTACTTGTACCACGTCATTCAGAATTGACAGCTGTCCCACGGTGCAGAAGATAGCTGGTACGTCCGAATCCAAAGGTCCCGTTGTTGCAAACAAGGCATATTAGAAGCATTTTGAGAATTAACCTCAATTATTTTTTTTGTAGGTGGCCAAAATATAAATATAATGATTTTAATATTTTGTCCACATACAAAAACACTAATTCTCAATCATAAATGCCATGGTTCTAATATGCCTCATTTTCAATAACTGGACTACCAAAAGCAGTGGCACACTGTGAACTGTTATGTAAGGGTTAACGTTCGGCGAGAAGGTCGCTACCGTGGAATAGCAGCACGACAGAGAGAATCTTTAGACCCCGACGTGGAGCGGAGGGGTCTTGTTCTCTCTGAAGTGCTGCTATTCCACAAAGCGACCGACTCGCCGAAAGTTAACCCGCTTATTATATGGATATACTTAAATGATTCACACATGGCGGGGACATTTCTTTAGACCTATTTAATGTTAAGATTGTTGCTGCGCAAAACAAAACAGTGCCGTTGTGGAACACCGCTAGGCAACAGCTAGGTAGCCAGGACAACAGGTGTTGTCTATCACAGCAGCTGATTAGAGTGACAAAAGACCGGACCCCCTGCGGAGTGATATGAAACATTCGCTTTAGCCACTGACTTGTATACAAGCCAGTGGCTTTAGCAGTGTGTTGCCATTGACAGCGGTAGCCAGGACAACGGGTGCTGTCTATCACAGCAGCTGATTAGAGTCTTGTTGAAAAGTCGCTTTAGCAGTGAAAAGTCTTGTTGCCATTGACAGCGGTCTGTTATAGACCAACCCGTCCGTTATCGAAAAATAACAGACGTCCGAACGTTGGGGAGCCCCGTTGAAATGAATGGAGCATTCGACAGATGACGTCACAACCATATAATAATATAAGGTAAAATGACGTGAGGCGCAAGTACCGCCCACCCGGGCCGACACGGCGTCAGAGATGGGTATAGGGCACGGAAAGAGAGAAGCGAGAGAAGACACCATGACAGCAGAGAGGGGCATATGAGAAGCATGCAAATCTGAAGTGTGTAATCCTCTCTTGGCCAGGACACCCTTGTAGAAGAGATTATTATAGAGATGCTGCAAGGCTACAGAGAAAGATGAGGGGGAGGCACGTTAGTAGGGGGGGGGGTGGACACGAGGGACACCATGAGGAAAAGGGTGGGGCTTCAGGTGCATAGGGGCCCCATGGATCATTGCGAGTCCAGTCATGCCCTACCCCAATGTGACCCGCTGTCACTGCGTCCCTCAAGGTCCCCAGACTACGGCACAACAGGCAGGGGGCTCCGAGGCTCAGGGCAGGAGTTGAATTACATTACAAGGGACTCAGACTGACCCCCAGCAGCAATGTGCCAATGGCCCCTCCACACAACTCCTACTCCTCTCGTCTCTCTCTTTCATTCTCTCTTGTCTCTTTCTATCTTTTCTCTTCCTTTATTTCACTTTCTTTCTTTCTTTCTTTCTTCCTTTCTTTCTTTCTTTCTTTCTTTCTTTCTGTCTGTCTGTCTGTCTGTCTGTCTGTCTGTCTGTATTTCTTTCTCTCTCTTAAATCTGTCTTCTCCTTGAAACTTTATTTCACTCTTTTCTTTGTCTTTTTCTCCTTCAGTGCACTCTCTCCCCCCGGCATAGAAATACAGACAGACAGACAGACAAGCAGATAAACACATCCTCAATCTCTCTGTCTCTCTGTCTCTCTGTCTCTCTGTCTCTCTCTCTCTCTCTCTCTCTCTCTCTCTCTCTCTCTCTCTCTCTCGCTCCCTCCCCTACTGCCTAAGCCCATGAATGTCTATGCATATGCATCCTCAGCCTTTTTCTCTGCATCCTTAGGCCCCGGGCCAGAGTCCATTTCCCCTTGCTGCCTCCACAGCGCTGGCTGCCCAACTCTGCTGCTTTCCTCCGGGCTGCTGTGATCATGCTATCTGACATAATGCATAGGGTTAGCACTTAGGGGGATTGCCTGGCCGCATCCACTATAGACAAATCCAATTTGGACACCCAGACACACACACCCACGCACGCGCATGCACACATTCACACACGCACAAGTGCACACGCAAGCAGGCCCACATAAAAGCTCGCACGCAGGCATGCATGCACACACACATGTGCACGCATGCACACGCATGCATAAGCACGCACGCACGCACACACACAAACACACACACACACACACACACACACACACACACACACACACACACACACACACACACACACACACACACACACACACACACACACACACACACACACACACACACACACACAGGCTCTTCTTTAGTGCATGTGTCACAGTTTCTTCCATTGATAGACACACACATGTGCGTGCACGCACACACAGACACACCACGCACACACGCACATGGACAAACACACACGCACACACAAAGGTGTTAGCGGAGAGCTATATTAAAGCAGCCAAGAGAGTAATCTGGTTTGGAATGGTTTGTGGTCGTGCGTCTTGGGAATTGTAAAAGCATTTGAAATGAAATGATGTTCTGCCTGGACCCCTGTTTATACACGCGTTTAAAGTCCATTTACACAGATTGGAAAAATAAAATGAATAAATGAAGGCTCCCACCTCTGGAATAAAACTGTCCAACGCTGATGTCTGTATTTTTCCATTGATGAATGGGTAGAGAAGGATGCCACCACTGGAAATGAAACTTTGTAATGGGATGTATCAAGCCTCACACCTTCAGAATGGCACGGCTATAATCTAATCCTCTCTCTCTCTCTCTCTCTCTCTCTCTCTCTCTCTCTCTCTCTCTCTCTCTCTCTCTCTCTCTCTCTCTCTCTCTCTCTCTCTCTCTCTTTCTCTCTCCTTTGATTATGTTGGACTCGGTTGGCACTATGGAAATTACTGTAATATTATTGGAATACACACACATCAGGTGTATTAATCAGAGGCTCTTTAAACAAAAAAAGAAACTAACAAAAAAGCAAAAAGGCCTATATGCCACACTTCAATTTATGTTACATTTCTAATTAGGAAATTTGATTGATTTCATTGAGTGCTGCTTCTACAGCTGTTTGTCAGAACAGTGAGTCAGTGATCAGTGAATTTCACACAAGGTGTTTACTAATTTTATTCACCCAATAACCTCACTTCTAGTGTTTCATTGTGTATGCATACTGATCTATTAGAGTTAGCGCAAGAGTCATTTTCTTATTTGAGATAAATTGTATCATTCTGCTATACGAGCACTTAAACATTTGTTTGAACTTCATTTTATTTTATTTGAGCTTTTGGTAATGAAACTTTCATTTTGATATTATTAGAGTAGTCTACCTTAGAGCCAGCATGGCCACCAGACACCTTTGACCTTAAAGGACCAGTTCAGTCAATTTCAATATGCTGTTGTATTGCTCACGCTACCCTTGACTTGTCAGTACCCGGTGATGCCACATTTTTCGGCTAAGCCCTTTCCGAGATATGAGCTATTCTAATGTGGGCAGCGTTTGTTTACATTTTTTTTAAAAAATTAACATATTAGGCCTACTCCAAATATTTTCCCAAAAGGGAAAATCACAGTCCAGAGCATAGCGGCAGCTCACGGACATTTCAGCCTGGGAGAACCATGCGTGTACCGCAGCCACGGGTCATTTTATCGCTGCACAGGGGGGCGTGGTGGCTACTTTTCTGTACTGTACCTCAGTTGAGGTGCCAGTGTAAATCCTGCTTTAGTGTTGGGTGAGTCAAGACTAGAGTAAGTAAGTTACACAAAATACACAAGATACAGTAGGCTACACAAGAAATAGAACGGCATATGACTTAGATAATTAATTCACATTTACTGTGTTATCAATGATACAAATCACTAAGAATTATTTATACAATGTGCAATGTATGTAATTGTTTCACTGTTTTTGTAGGGTTAGTGTTGTCTAGAGTAAGTTGATATGATACACGTAGATACCCAAGACAAGGAATTTCATTAGACTATAATAAGTTAGTGCATATACTGAGAACTTCAGTGTCATTTACTGTATTATCAATGATGCAAATCACTGAGAATAAGTGCAGGTTACTTAAGAATATGCAAGCAAAGCCTTAAATTGTTTTAGGCTGTAGATAGGCTATGCATATTATGGATCAGAGTTTGCATTGACTTTGGTTAGCTGTGGACTTACCTATCTGCACTAAGTTATTTATACCCTATTAACATGGCATACAGAACCCCTTGCCTGCACAAACAAGCAAAACAAAAACCCCTCAGAAGATGATGTGATCAAAAAAACTAAAATGGCAGCCCGACCCGAACAGGTGCAGCGTGGCGTTATTTCTGGGCACAGTCTGTAAGGGTGCCATATGCCCATGGCGTTAATCTTGTTTACCTTCGCCACACACAATTGAGCGTGTGTAGGTGGCAGTGTTTGATGTGGGCGAGTGCTGCCAACGCTGATAACAGGTACAGAAAGGGGACACACCTGTCATCACCGGCTCTCGCTGCCACTCCGCTGTCACCAGAGGTTTACAGCACACAGGCGCTGTCAGCAGAGGTTAAAGCATACAGGCATTAGATGTGCCGTGTAGTGCGTGGCGTGATGACACCACTTTGTATGACAACGGGCACATAGATTAACTGGTACAACACGGCTTCATTGAAGTCAAGGTCGCAGGCAAAGCATGCTTCCAAATGTTGTCAAGGTCATTGACTGTGTTGTCTCATATACAAGTCACCACAAGTTATATTATCCCTTCGCCCTCTGCTTACCCACAAGCAGACTAAATTATTAGGTCTTCTAATGTCGGAGGAGACATGCAGGGTATGATACACTGTGATTAAGACCTTTACTTCACCAAAAACAGACCTCCAAAGGAGCTGGAATGATTGAGCAAATATTACATTACCCATGAATATTGCATTTATGAAATGTGGTAGGCTAGTACTTGTAAATTGATGTAGTACTGTGTCCTGTGTAGTGCTGTGTACTCTAGTGCTGTACTGTATATGTGTACTGTGTGGAACTGTATGTAGGAAACTGTAGGTAGTACTTAGCTGGTAAAAGGCGGTAGCCTCCAGTTATGGCATGATGTAATTCACACTTCACAGGCTGCAAGTGTGTGGTGTCGGCCCCGCCTTGAGATGAAAGCCAGCTGGTGTATGGTATACCGTAAGAAGTGTTATCAGTAGCAAGAGGTCGGATGAGGACGAGGTGCAGCAGAGCAGGCATCTGGGACGGCCTTGCAATGCACTACACTACACTACAGTGCACTGGGCTGGGTAATAAGGCACAGGGAGAACTTTCATCTGGCTATTATACTCGGCCTTTCACAACCAACCAGGCACCTGTGCCCACTAAAAAGTTGTTGCAGGCGTGTGTGCTTGTGTGTGTGTACGTGCATGCGCGCATGTGTGTAGTGTAGTGTGAAGGGATTCAAAACTGTCCAGTAGCAAGATATTCACTCACCAGAAAAAAGTAAATTTAAAGTCAATTTCCACTTTTAACTTAAGTTTAAACAGATGTTCAGGGGGGAAATGTTGAATCTTGGTACCAAGCTGTACCTCACATCTTGAGCCAGTCTTGGTTCTATTAGAGGTCATGAATACTTTAACACATGAGTTAGTTGTTTACAATATTTTTGTCAATACTGTATGGGAACATGAATATGCACTTAAACTGTGATGTCAAAAGAGTCAAGCTCATTGGTATGGCGGCCAGAGCCGATGCACAACCCCAGGGATGGTAGTACTACTAGTAAAGAGTTGGTGGTAGTCCTCAAGATCCTCAGACCAGGAACCAGAATAAGGCCAGATCCACACTAGCGTGGCGGAACGGCAGCAAGATGACCAAGGTCTTTCTGCTCAGTCTCAGCGGGTGTATTCTACTCTGCCATTCACACCTACAGCGTTGGCATGCTTGGCCAGTCCTGTTCAAAATCCCCTCAGAGCCAAAGCTAGTTTGCTA
>NC_085880.1:13713474-13735974 GCF_034702125.1 Engraulis encrasicolus | reverse complement strand
AAATGAGCTGTAGTTCTGCGTGCTTGCCTACCTGCGTGCCTGCGTGCCTGTGTGCCTGTGTGCGTGCATGCATGTCTGCATATTTGCGTGTGTGTATGTGTGTGTGACTATGTATCCCACTGGTATAGGCTGGCAGTGTTTTGAAATGCCAGGGAGTAACAAGGGAGAGTGAGGTCTACTTTGCTCACACCGGCATTTCCTGAGCACTGTGTAGCCTCTGAAATAAATCACACTTCATTATATGTGTACTCAGTATACTGTATGTTATACTGTGCGTGAAACTGGTGCTGTGATGTATAGCCTGTACAGGGTGAGTGTGTGACACAAGCAACGGAATGGAATGGAGGTCCAGAGGGACAGGAGAGTATAGGTGTTCTTAATTGAAGACAAAATGTGATAAAAAGTTATAAAAATTCTAAAAAGGAGAACCAAGAAAAGGTCTGTGGCACCTGCTCTTTGTATGATTTTCAGTGTTCTATCTGTCTGTGAATAGATATGGTGATTTCATATGCTGCCATGCATGTTCATGTACTAAACATGCAACACATTTTTACAATTGGGCTCTCGTATAATTATTATTATTAATATTATTTTAGATCAAGCGATGATAGATGTATGCAACAGCTTCTCTATCTGCAAAATCACAGTAGATCTTAATAATGGTCTAAGCTTTTTTTTAGATGGAGTTGATATGTCTTGATCAATTCTATTGACAAAGCCACTGATGTCAGCACCTGGAAAACGCAGGCAGTTTATCATAAATTCAATCAATTATAATCCTCTGATACTCTGCATTGTATACCACCATACCTCAAAAGCAGTTTAGTGTGTGAAGCACCATTTATTTTTGTCATTTAGTCACCAATGAGTGAGCAAGACTGAGCAGAATATACAGACATTGCTTCTGATTATTTCAGCACCACGGACAGCTCATAGAACATTTTGACAGTGGCAGTTGGTCACAAATGATGATATTATTCTAGAAAAAGTAGGGTAGAAAATATTGTTTTGGGGTGTTTAAAGCCTCAAATCAATGGAATGAATGTTATGAATAGAGTGAATATTTTCATTCATTATTTTGGTAAGAAACCACCTGGGTCACTTGCTGGGCTGCACCATTGCGCTGGCTTAGGCATGAGGACATAGTTGTATGGACTGTGTGCTGTGTGCTGTGCTGTGCTATGACAAAATTGGGGCTTTCCCTTTTATTAGACATAATGTGAAATTGACCTGGCTGATATCAGACTGTTAGATTTCGATTCCCAAATGAGACACAATTTCAGAACCATGGATAGCGCTCTTTCATGCAGTGCAATTAAGGCTTAAAAATACAGCTGTGTTTCCGGATAAAATGCTCTGCTGTCATCCATCGTGTTACACTGTACATTATTAATAAAACAGGGACAGCACAGAATAGCCTTTTATGAAGAGTAACCTTTATAGGTTTTTCACTACCTATTTCACAGTCCAATGGCAGAGCCAAAATGGTCCATGATGAGGCTCTATTGGAAAGCATGGTGCCACGAGACTGAGTGTTCAATTGTACTCGGCCCCACTGTCCCTACCCAATTAAAACCTCTGGAGCGCACCGCACAGGAGGAGCTATTGTAGTAGGGGCGCATCTCCAAATTCACCAGGTGGATGAAATGAAGAAGACACTGTCATCATGCAAAAATGAGACTGCTAGCTATGAGGACTGTGTGCATACAAAGTGGGTTGTACAGTAGTTGTAGAGGTACGTGTTTGTCCATATTGTTGTGTTCAAGGAGATTTGAGGGCGTATATTGGGGAACTGATTATACAACATAACTGTCCCTTGAGGGAGTGTCGTGGAAGTGTTGTATGGAGTGATTTTGTGAAGACCATTATTGAGACTATAATTTATTAGCCAATCTGACAAAAACTTACTTTAATAGAAGTAGTAGCATATGGTTCTATATCATGAGGAAAAAAAGAAGAAAAAAAAATCTAGGACAATGTTTCATTTTCCTCCACTTCTGAATTTCTTCAAGCAATTTGTCCTCCATGTTCAAGCAAATTCGTCCTATTTTATCTCTCAGGCGTATCGCTGCCTTTCGCAGTAAGCGTTTGATGGGGCCCACTACAAAGAGTCGATCAGTGCCAAGAGACCACTCCACCTCCATCTGTGTGGGTCTCTGTCGTCCCAATCCAATCACACTGCCTGGAGCAGGCCAGAGACGAGACCAAAAGACACAACCAGCACTGTGGGCGGTGGGTGGGCACGTCTCAGCTAAAGCAGATGGCAAAACACATATTGTAATAATTTTGGAGACAAGACTGGAGACAACAGACAAAACTATTGTTTTTTTGTGGAGCCCACTTCTGGAGAAAGTGATGGAGTTTATATCGTTTGTTTTTTTGTGTGTGTGTTTTCTTTTTTATTTTTTTTAAGAGAGGCATCTGTTGTGTGACAAAGGGACTTCAGTGTTCAGGACTGCATGAGGACATTTTAAGTATATTCACAGTTTCACAATCCACTAATCTTCAGACAAATGTGCAGGTCATATTCTCATTCAGTGTTCTGAAGTGCTATTTGTAACACTATGTGGGAAGCAGAGTCAAAGTATGGATTTGCCAAATCCGTTGGCACGACTGCACTCTAGATTACTCTCTAAATAATTTGTGTTTGTTTGTGGTCCGTGTCATATTGTGCCATTATAGTAAATGATCCTAGTCCCGCCTTTGAAGAATGAAGGCCATTTTTCCTGATAGCGGTAATGGTGCTTATTGATTGCTTGTTAAGTCAGTGTTCTCCATGCGGATTGGCTGGACAGAGCAGTCAGTCTCATATTGGAAACGTATACTTAGCTTGTTACTTGGGGTTCGTTGTGCCGCTCTCTAACAAGACTTCCTCAGCGGAGCCGCCCAAATGCTGGTGGTGTGAGCAGCGCTACAGCAAGATGGCTCTGGGCCCCTTTGGCAAATCGCATTGGAAGGCAAATTTTGCACAAAAAAGTACATATTCCACATCTTGATTGCGAGCAAGGAATCTGTGGAGTGGAGTGGAGTGTGAACAACATTTAAAGCTCTATTTAACATGGCAGATGATTTTTCCAATACCACATTCTGCAGTTATCAAGTTTTCCTCTCCTTTGGCCAATTGAGGGGCCCCTGACAGGTGGGCCCCCCTTGGCTCTAGCCATATCTAGCCTGTGAATTAATCTGGCCTAGGATGTGAGGACCACTGGGGGTCTTTCACAGCCACACATTGACCCTGTCAGTCCTTAGACAGCCGTAAACAGTTTGCCAGCAAACTAACAACCCCCTGACAACATCGCACAGCGTACTCGTACTACCCCCCCCCCCCCCACACACACACCTCTTTCTTTTGTTGTTACTAAAAGAGGTTTGCTCAAACCACGACCGCTGAAGCAATTTCACGTGCATGAAGATAAATCGATGAGAAATAGTGCTGAGTATCTTAAGTCCCGTAGAGTGCGGCCTATAATCTATACCTGCCAGCTTCACTGAAAAGACCTGATTGGAGTGATTAGGAAGACTATTGTGTCTTGCGCTGTGGTCTATTTTCTACCCATGCTGGAGAAACCTGCTAAGCATTCCTGTGTGTGTGTGTGTGTGTGTGTGTGTGTGTGTGTGTGTGTGTGTGTGTGTGTGTGTGTGTGTGTGTGTGTGTGTGTGTGTGTGTGTGTGTGCGTGTGTGTGTGTGGGTGTGTGTATGCGTGTGTGTTTGCGTGTGTGTGTGTGTGTGTGTGTGTGTGTGTGTGTGTGTGTGTGTGTGTGTGTGTGTGTGTATGCGTGTGCATGTGTGTGTGTGCGTGTGTGTGTGTGTATGCGTGTGCATGTGTGTGTGTGTGTGTGCGTGTGTGTGTGTGTAGCCTGAACAGGAGGGAGGTACTAAGTGAATTGAAAGGATACTGAAATAAAGGATAAAAGGACAGATTTCTCTTAGAAATCTTTTTTTATAAAGACTAAACAATAGGAGCATCCAATATTGGCGTCCTTTAAAAAAAAGGAAGAAGAAAGAAAAAAGCACATTCATTACATCTCTCTGTAATGCTGAGAATAAATCAAGTGTGTTTCACAAGAGACAAAACCAGGATGTTTTCACAGCTATAAAATCTGCCTTGCTTATAAAATATGTTGCCGTCTGTCAGAGCACAGACGTTCAGATGAATATCTCTGCACTCGGCCGAGATTGCTTTGGACAGTAAAGCATTAGCTATCTGAGACTGTTTTGGACTGTAAAACATTAGCTATCTGAGATTGCTTTGGACAGTCAAGCATTAGCGATCTGAGATTGTAGTGGATGGTAAACTGTAGCTATCTGACATTGTTTTAGATGGTAAAACATTACTGTAGCTATCTGAAACTAACAAGATCCTCCTCTTGATCTTCTTCTCGTCTGAGCTACTGGTCAGTCTGCCTCCGTAGCATATCAATGCACCTTCCATCTCACAGTCATTCCATTCCACATACCACACATCACCATTAGGCCTATATACTAGATACCTCCTCTCTATTCATAGCCAAAGCACTTATAAAATACATTTGCTGGGTTACTCTCAGATAAACACCTTACCCACCAACCCCTCAATATGAATCAAGACAATTACAAGAAAAAAACAACTTGCTTGAAGGTGAAGGGGCAGGGGAAGGGCCAGTGAAGTTAAAGTCCATATGCCTCTGTGAATAGATGTGATTTCAGATGCTTCTTGAACGTAGCCAGTGTGGGGGCCTGGCGTATGTTGGGAGGTAGACTGTTCCAGAGCGTGGGGGCAGCAACACAAAAAGCTCTGTCACCAACAGTACGGAGTCTGGCTCGGGCAATGATGAGATTGTCCTTTTCAGAAGACCGCAGAGACCTGGACTGGGAGTGGGGTTGGAGGAGTTCAGAGAGGTACTGAGGAGCAAGAGAGTGAAGTGATTTGTATGTCAACGGGAGAATTTTGTACTGAATGCGGGACTTCACTGGGAGCCAGTGAAGCTGTCTGAGTGTGGGAGTGATGTGTTGCCACCGCTTCGTGCGAGATATAATTCTGGCTGCTGAATTTTGAACATACTATAGTCGTTCCAAGGCTTTCTTGGGTAGGCCATACAGTACCCCATTGCAGTAGTCCAGGCGGGAAGTAATGAAAGCATGGATAAGTGTTTCGGTCACAGAGTCGGAGAGTGAGGGCCGGAGTCTGGAGATGTTCTTGAGATGGAAAAAGGCAGATTTGGTGATGTTTTTGATGTGAGACTGGAATGAGAGGGAAGGGTCAAGGACGACACCTAGGTTTCGCACCTCTGAGGATGGCCTGATGGTATAGCCATCCACATCCAGGGACAGATCAGCAACCTCCTTGGCCCGAGATGGGGGGTACACTGCAATGATCTCTGTTTTGTCATTATTGAATTTGAGTAGGTTTGCAGCCATCCAGGTTTTAACGTTGCGCAGGCAGTTGATGAGTGGTGAAGGTGGGAGTGGGACAGAGGACTTAATGCTGATGTATATTTGGGTAATATCGTCTGCATAGCTGTGAAAATTGAGACCATGGTGACGGATAATATTGCCAAGAGGGAGCATGTAGATAGAGAATAAGAGGGCTATAATAAAAGAGCAAAAAGAATAAAAGAGCTACTAAAAGAGCTTTGCTGGGTTTCCCTAGACCAGGGGTGCCCAAACTAAGGCCCGGGGGCCGGATGCGGCCCGCCAGGCACCTTTGACCGGCCCTCCACCTCTCTGCATCTCACCATTTGAACTGGCCCAAAGAAGCAATCCTCACAGAAAAAAAGATAAAATATATTTATCAACAGGCCTTCCTACAGTTTAATTTTCACTAACTTAGTGTGAATCACCAGAAGTTTCTTGTCTTGATAGTTTCTCATCTCACTGTAATATAAACAGGCCTACCATTTCTATTGTATCACTCCTAAACTGTCAATCACCATACGTTTCTAACCTTTCCTTGCTATTTTCACATGGTTTTTGGAAATTAAAAGGAATACCTGTGGTATTTCAAATTGAAAAACATGTGAAGTACTCACTCACTTCTTTTGCAAATCACTTGTAATGATGAGCTATTTTGTGCTAGAAATTATGAATGAAGGAAGCAAAGGACAGCACTCTTCAGATTTTTCTCTGTTTATTCGCCTACGAAGGTTTCAGGCAAGCCCTTCTTCAGCGTGTAATGGCCATTGCCGTACTAGAAATTATGACTATAACAGGCAGTGGCCTAGTATACAGCCCACATAATTGATCCCGGCCCCTGATCACAGTCAGTAACGATAATGTGGCCCCCAGAGAAAAAAGTTTGGGGACCCCTGCCCTAGACTAACACCTTCCTAACCCTCCCGCTAACATGAACCAAAACAATTAGAGCTATGTACGTGACAAAATTCTTCTCCTCACCGCCCACACCCAAACCGAACATCACCAAGCCGACCCACCTCCATTCACAGCCAGAGCAATATTTAAAGACATTTAACACACACACACACACACACACACACACACACACACACACACACACACACACACACACACACACACACACACACACACACACACACACACACACACACACACACACACACACACACACACACACACACACACACACACACACACACACACACACACACATACCACTGGCCCCAACATCCCCATAACCATCCCATCCACCTCCGTTCACAGCCAGAGCACTAATGAAGGATGCTGCATTAGTTGGGTTGGGCTGGGATGGGCTGGGCTGGGCTGTTGGGCTGGGATGGTCTCTCTTGTGTGCCCTGACCTGCATGCTACGGCAGGGTGAAGCTGTGCCCAGGGCCACCATCGCTGTCTCATTAAGACCAGATGATGTATAGATCTGATCTGCACAGAGACCCCACCGCCGGCGAAGCACACACCCGCACACACACATGCGCGCGCGCACACACCCACATGCACGCTCACACACATACACTTGAGACACAGACACACAGACAGACAGACGGACAGACAGACACAGACACAGACACAGACACAGACACAGACACAGACACAGACACACACACACACACACACACACACACACACACACACACACACACACACACACACACACACACACACACACACACACACACACACACACACACACACCTTCACAAAGAGGTGAAGAGATTGTTGAGGTCAGACTTAGAGTGTGTGTGTGTGTGTGTGTGTGTTCTTCTACTTTCCCGGGCTCAGACAGGAAGAAGAAGAGGACACAAAGTTTGACAGACAGAGAGTGATAGAGAGCCGGGGCGAGATACACTTTGGCCCACAAAATTCATAAGCTTTCCTTTCCCTAAACAGTATCTAAGAAGCTACGTTGCAAGCCAGTTAGCAACTTAGTAGGGTATCAATGGGAAATACCAAGTATTTACTGTAGCAATGATGCTGTCAGAAAGCACACTCCTGGCCCCTCATGAAGATTCAGAGGAGAATAATAAAACAACATCAACAGACCAAAAACAGCTATAAACAATAATTCTGTACACTCAGGTCCCGAAATGGAAGGTAGCGGCTCAATGACTCAATGCCTAAATAAACAGTTTTCTGATCAGATATGACTTCCCTCATAAAGGTATCTTCTAAAGCGTTTGTTTCTAAAAGCACTAACCAGAGAGCTGGCCTGCGACATCGGTACGTATTTGTCGATATGCTGTTGCTATGGTTGGAGTTACGTTCTTCAAGTTAGCGCTTAGCTTACGTAGACTAGTTGACTAGTGTAAGACAAACAAATCGTACGATAGGCTATAAATAGATCTAGCCGGGGCAACAGTATTACATTTGGCCATTCACTACACCCAGGTGATTCCCGTCACAGCTAGTTCATCCACTTGAGAACAAAGGTTGAGCTATGACCTATCATGGGGCTCAAGCGATACTTTCTGAGGAACGGATTGTCCACTTCTGGTATAAAGTGAAGGATGGACAGAGGACATTTTTGCCTCCAGAAAAAAATCCACCCCAGGTTTTTCTTGTCTCTGACATGCATACTGTATATAATTGCCATGATAGCAGCAACAGCATCAGTGACTGACCCATCCAGCAGCTGAGTCCATCTCTGAGCTGACAGGGTTGTAAACACACACACACACACACACACACACACACACACACACACACACACACACACACACACACACACACACACACACACACACACACACACACACACACACACACACACACACACACACACACACACACACACACCATTCCGGCCTCCCTGAGCTGGCAGATAGCAGCCGGGTCTCCTCGTCCGACTGCGCCCATATTGACCACATGCTATTTATGTATTATGTAGTAATGATATGCACAATCCCTGTGTGTGTGTGTGTGTGTGTGTGTGTGTGTGTGTGTGCGTGCGTGCGTGCGTGCGTGCGTGCGTGCGTGCGTGCGTGCGTGCGTGCGTGCGTATGTGTGTGTGTGTCTACTGTGTAGTAATGATATACCCGAGTGGATCGGGGCCCTCTCAGGAGCTGCCTGGGCAATAAATAAAGCATGTGCACTGGCTTGTAATAGACTGCCCTGAGATTCCCACCCTGCCACGGAGAATGATGTCAGCTGTGGACACAGCGAAGGAGGGAGAGAGAGAGAGAGAGAGAGAGAGAGAGAGAGAGAGAGAGAGAGAGAGAGAGAGAGAGAGAGAGAGAGAGAGAGACTACTGGAGCACCATTTTGCTGACTGGGAAGCTTGCAGGCTTGCCCATTTGTATGTGTACTGTGTCTGTGCATGTGTACATGTGCATGAATTCCTGCCTGTGGTTGGGTCCACTCTGTATGTGTATGTGTGTGTGTGTGTGTGTGTGTGCGTGCGTGCGTGCGTGTGTGTATGTGTGCTTGTGTTTTGGTGCTGGCTGGATGAGCTGGCTGTATGACATTAATCTTTTTTCGTGAGCGCAGAAAAGATGCAGAAGCAGGGGATACAGAGTCCAGTGATGGAGGACCAGAACTATCGGGACCTCATATGGGACCGGCCAGTGGCTCATTGCAATGGGATTCATCATCGCTTGCAGCTAGAAGATTAATATTACACGTTGTCCCCGTTACGTCAGGCACAGCGTTGCAAAGTGTGTAACGGCGGGAAATGTTATTCACACACTGTACCTTAGAGATAGCGTTAGAGTTAGATGTCAGATGTCAGGTGTAAGTGTAATGTACGTATGGTATGTCATCATATTTCATGTTACACATTTTCATGTCCCTTTTGTCGCTGTAGTCTGTATAGCGTAGTATGTACACACGCTCACACACACGCACGCACACACACACACACACACACATGCACACAGACACATACACACATTGTCTCCTCCTGCTTGGAGATGCAACACACATTCTTATCCTGATCCTCTTCACAGCAGGCGTGTAGAACACACGCACGCACGCACGCACGCACGCACGCGCGCACACACACACACGCACACACACACACACACACACACACACACACACACACACACACACACACACACACACACACACACACACACACACACACACACACACACACACACACACACACACACACACTATATTCTCTCCAGAGCAGGCATGCAGCCTACTTGACGTTTCCAATGGGAAATTGCATTGAAGTTAGCAACTATGGTTTCGAGAAATACACCCCAGGCAGTGTTAACAAAACAACTAACCAGAGTAAACAAGTAAAACAAAGCAAAGCAAGGAGGGAATGGAGTCAATGCACCAGCTTAAACAATGGTCTCCAGACAATTCTTCATTTTTGAACAAAATTTTTGCAACCCAAAGGAGAGACTTCATTGGAGAGACAGCTTTGATGCTGTCCTCTTTCTAGAAAAGGGAATGGCAGTCAGAAATGTCTGTTTAAGCCCAAAGTGCTGTTGATATCATTGGAGCATCAACTTTGGGTTGAGTATAGATTTTAGAACTGATCTCCTACATGGGGGCTATTTTATTTTTGGCATATTATGCTGGTGAGAATGTCCGTTTAGAAAGAGACGGAGGCAGCAAGAGTGATCCGAAATACACAGATCTGCCGCCCCGCTAAGGTATCACTGGAGAGCAGTCCCTAAGGATAACATCACCCCCCATAATAGTCAAGCCTTTGCCGCGGCAAGGCAACGAAAGTATACCCCTCGTGGTGACAGCCAATTAACCGTGACTTTATCTCTCATCAAATTGCGTCTCTTCGAGTAGCGGTAATAATAATCTTAGCGGCTGTGGTCGTAGCGCCTCGCTCTCCGAGATGAGTTGCTCCTTTATGATGCTGTGCAGATGAGCAGAACCGCTTTATGGTGCTGAGAGCTAGTAGCAGGATTATTCTTCAGTCCATATAGCCAGGCCCGGATTAATGCACAGGCTAGATATGGCTTAAGCCTAGGGGCCCCCACCTGACAAGGGGCCCCCAATTGGCCAAAAGTCAAAGTGATATTGAAAAATTCATCTGTCGCATCAATTACAGTTGTAAATCTTATCAATACTTCTCTTCAGACCATATCCTTATCCTAGCACATAATTATGACACTGCCTATACAATTTTGATGCAACCATGGCCTTCTGGGGGGGCTCACAGCAACCTGTAGCCAACCGTCCCTGGGCCATCTTAATCCAGCCCTGTTTGTAACTGCATCGGTAAGTCTACACATAGCCTCTTGGTGCAGATGGGATCGTAGGCGATCACATTCACAGTTTGCTGACAAAGCTCAACTTTATCATAACATTGAGATGAAATTACAGAGTCTTAAGTGACATTACCATTTTGGAAACACCAATCAACAAACTCTCCACCATTTACACACCCTTATTTATTTAAACGCATCATGTACTGTGAATGTATCATTTGAATCATCACATAAACGTTTATTTTTTTAAGTGCTTGTTTCAAGTCTTATACAGTTTGTGTTTGTTAGTGGTCCTCTGGATCTGCCAGAGAGACACCTCATAGGAGGCCCATCAGCACAGATGCCCACATCAATCAGCTGGATTTAAATTTGGCTGATGTCAGGAGGAAACATCTTGGGAAATTGCAGTCTTACTAGGCTTTAATTAAAACGAGAGTCTTGATTATACAGCTTTGAAGTGAATAACGTTAAGGAAAGCACCTCAATGCATCCTTGAGACTAATGCTGGTACATTAATCATGCCCAATCTCTTCAGCAGCCTGTTTGATGTATACACACATGTGCAGGGCAGTGCACAGATTCCTTCATAACCTAGAACTTCTAACAAGGATGCTGTGCAGTGGCTGACATGATTGCATGATTATCTAAATTTGTCAGACATCAGTCTAAATTTGCATGCCCGACTCTCATATGATAGCAACAGTTCACTAAACAAATATGCTATGAGAAACATCTAGAAGAGTAGTTTCTACTTTAGCATTTCGAAGTTCTACTTCTGTATGACTGACACAAACTTTGCATAGAGACGGAATTTGCCATCGTCACCCAGAACAACCATGCAACATGTTAACATTGAAATACATTTCCGCATTTAGCTACAGTAATGTTGACACCTTGTTGTCTATCATTACTAAGTGTAAACACAGATAGAGCATTCTGTTATTACAGGGCGGTGCAATTCAATGTATTGGAGGAGCATATTCTATGTAATGCATTGTTGTACATCAGTGATGTTTTCCCAGTGCCCTTCAGCATGGTGTGGTGAGACATTCTCCCTGATCAGTATTGGTGGAGGGCTTTTGTCCAGACAGTTTCCTATAGCGACACTGCCAATCACTGTCCTAGTACTCATCCCACCTCATCCCACTCATCCCACCTCTCTCTCTCTCTCTCTCTCTCTCTCTCTCTCTCTCTCTCTCTCTCTCTCTCTCTCTCTCTCTCTCTCAGGCACACACACAGGCCCACACACATGCACTCACACTCACTCACACACACACACACACACACACACACACACATGCATGCACACACACACACACACACACACACACACACACACACACACACACACACACACACACACACACACACACACACACACACACACACACACACACACACACACACACACACACACACACACACACACACGCATGAATGCATGCGCGCGTGCACACACACACGCACGCACACATATATCCTCTGCCCCCATCCCTATCTAATCCTCCTCCTCTTAACCCCTGTCCGTCAGTGTGCGCTTTGTGCCCTGCAGGTCTTTGTGCTGTGCGTGGCCTTGGCTGTCTGGGCTCAGTGCCATACCTGCCCGTGTCTATTTATTCCCCCCAACAGACTCTACTGACGGTAATTGCCCACCGCCTTGAGCAATAGCACTGTAGCAATAGGATTTGTATAGCATATTGCCATACATAACTGTCATTCAATGTGCTTGACAGGAAAGAAAGAGAAGAAAAACATTAGACAAAGTAAAAAGAATGGAAAAGATTATCGAGAGTGGATATGTAAGGCAGATGAAAATAAAGCCCTTTTGATTTTTAATTTGAACAAGACACTGATTCCATCCATCTGAATTTTACCCTGGGGACAACCAGTAGTGGAGACTCTGAAGACGCAAGACATCTTTTGGGATGGTATTGCTCTAGCATATCTGCATTAGGGCCTGAGTGATAACACAAGAGGCAACACTAAAGATGTATGCTCCACCATACTGCTATTGGTATCTACCTATCTACCATCTGTGTTTAAAAAAGCTCTTTCCCAAAATACTATATGTCCATTTTCAAAGATATTAAATGTGATTTTTTATGATGGTTCCTATTTTTCTAGTTCTTAATTTGTTAGCTGTGAGCAGTATTCTAGTTTGTGTGCAGAGCTTTGGGGGAAAAAAACACAGTAAGAGTGGAAAATGTGTAGGCAATTAAAATGAAACTGTAACATCATCAAAACCACTCTTTTGCTGTTTGAATGTTGGAAAGGAAAATCCTACAACCCTGGTCTAATTGCCCTGATATTTCCTTCAACTAAAGAATGTGCGAAAATTATATTTCAATGGCTTCCATAGCAATTTGGAAAAAAGCGTAATTATTTCAGCCAATTCTACCGACTATAATATCCACCTCAAGCAGCACAAGAGATGTACCTTGTCAACGTGATATTTATAATGCCACCCACCTCTTAAAGAAACACCTCTCTAAAGTATATTAACTCTGCCATTCCATCTTCTGTTTTCTTTGCTGAGGATTGCGTTTTCACATCTGGTTAAGTGTGCAGTCATTATGCACATTGTCAGGAGGTCTACTTTGAAATGGGTTATGTTGTGTCTGTGCTTGTCTGAGAACCCCTTATGTTAGTGTGTGTGTGTGTGTGTGTGTGTGTGTGTGTGTGTGTGTGTGTGTGTGTGTGTGTGTGTGTGTGTGTGTGTGTGTGTGTGTGTGTGTGTGTGTGTGTGTGTGTGTGTGTGTGCGTGTGTGTGTTTGTTTGCGTGTGCGAGTGCGTGTGCGTGTGCGTGTGCGTGTGCTTGTGCGTCTGTGTGTGTGCATGTGCCTGTGTGTCTGTGAGTACGTTTGTGTTTATTTTCCGCTGTATAAAATAGTAGCAGGGTGCAGTTTTGCATACAAGAGAGGTGGTATTTGTTGCCCCGTCATCCATCTATCCTGCCTCAGCATCAGGACCATTCAGTGGGGCTCTCCATCACCACATCTCCAGCTGCGCCGCTCCTCATCCATCACCGTTACAGCCTTTCTCTCTCTCTCTCTCTCTCTCTCTCTCTCTCTCTCTCTCTCTCTCTCTCTCTCTCTCTCTCTCTCTCTCTCTCTCTCTCGCACACACACTATGCTCCTGCCACCCTCTCTCTCTCTCTCTCTTGCACACACTGCCACCCTCTCTCTCTCTCTTTCTCTCTCTCCTCCCTTCATTCTCCCTCCCGTGCTCTCTGTCTCTCTGTCTCTCTCTCTGTCTCTCTCTCTCTCTCTCTCTCTCTCTCTCTCTCTCTCTCTCTCTCTCTCTCTCTCTCTCTCTCCTGCTGTCCGTTTATTTTGGCTGAGAGCTCCCCAGCCATCCATCAGATTGTGTTTATGCGACTTTGTTTGTGTGTGTGCGTGCGTGTTGATCCTGATGGCTACTTATTTTGTTGTTATTGATGTCATTTTGTTTGCTATTATGAATTCGCTGAATAAAATGAGATTTTCGGTCTTGTTGTTTTGAGGAGCTAGCATGGTGAAAAATGGCACTACTCCACTGATTTGTTTTGGAAAATGTTTTGCCAATGTCAATCGTTGATGTGGGAAATGTATAAAGACACAGGCAAAGGTATGACAGTGATTTTTTTTCATTTGTAAAGTGCTTTACAGTAATAGTGTAGCCTATTTTTTATTTTTTTTATTTCTATATTACTTTCATGTAAGCGCAAGTGTGTAGTCCCTGTAGAGCAGGGAGAGCCAATTTGTTTCACACAATGGGCCAAAAGTGGATATGGTGTGTGACCACTGGGTCAAAAACAAACGTGTCATGTAACGCACCTTAAACAGTATCTGATGAAAATCTGTCATGCTCTATTAAGATTAGATCACAATTCAAATGTGCTGTCAAGTGTGGCCAGATGATGAGTTAAGTTGCAGTTAATTCTATGAAGTCTTGACATACGAATATCCCAATCAGACCAAACGGGACTAGTTTAAGAAAATAAAGCTTTCTACGGCCAGCGGGCCACAATTTGGGCAGCTATGCTATATGTGTTAGATAGAGTATAGATGTTATTTTCTTGTTTCCAGTTTCAGTGTGCATAACTGTATACTGTATAGACAACAACCTGGCCCTGAACTCCAAGAAAGTGAATGAGGTGATCCTGGACTTCAGGCGGTGTGGCCAGGGCAACCACTGCCACCAACCCATCAACATCGGAGGGGAGCCAGTGGAGGTAGTACAGAGCTTCAGATTCCTGGGTGTGCACATCAGCCAGGACCTGTGTTGGAGCGCCAACACTTCTTCAATAGCTAAAAAGGGATCCCAAAGGCTATATTTCCTGCAGACTCTAAAGAAGGCCCAGCTATCATGAGATCTGCTCACTAATTTCTACAGGTGTACAATTGAGTCAGTGATTACATACAGCATTACATCTTGGTACACCAGCTGCACACACGACAACAAGAAGATGTTACAGCGCATTATTAAAACAGCAGAGAGAATCATTGGTTGCCAACTACCCACACTTGAGGAGATCCACCATACACGCTGCACAAACAGAGCATTAAACATCCTTAAAGATCACACACACCCTGGTCACAGGCTCTTCACCATGCTACCATCTGGCAGGCGCTTTAGGACTCTGCGTGCCCGCACTACGAGAATGAAGGACAGTTTCTATCCTACTGCCATTAGACTTTTGAACCCAATACGTCACCGGCCCCCCCTCAATACTTCAGGACTCTCTACTGTGAGATGCATATGGACTTTTATATATTATTTACTGTTAATATAGCTTTTATTTTGAGGGCATTTGTGGGTTGCTTCCAAACAGAATCTTACTGTATTTATATAGTGACAATAAAAGCACTTTACTCTACTCTACTCTCTACTCTATACTGGAAGCCTAAGGTGAGGCTTCTGCACGAATGTACACAGTAATCAATCCAAGCCTAGCCTGGTAATCTGGCATATAGGGCATTTCCTGGTGGACTGGCTTTACGTAGGGGTTAATATTGTTTTTTTTTAAAAAGATTTTTTTGTGGTCTTTTTCAACTTTATTTGATAGGACAGTGTGAGAGGTGGACAGGAGGCGAATGGGGAGAGAGACGGGAAGGGGTCGGAAAAGGATCCGGGTCGGGAATTGAACCCGAGTCAGCTGCATGGCAGGCAAGTGCCCTACCGGTTGGCCACAGCAGGGCCAGGGGTTGATATTGTTGGTTTCTTCACATTATTGAAGACATTGGCCACACAATTTAGAAGTGGCTGCGCAAATATCCACGGGCCTTTTTCACGGGCCTGAATCAAACTCATTTTAGTCCCAGGTCCAGCCAAAGCTGTCCAAGCTGCCGAAGTGGCCCCAGTTACTACTACTACTACACAGAATCCAACTAATTAGTCCAGTTAGTGTCATCCTCAATATGCCCTCACCAAGCATCCTACATAATGGAGTGTCCCCCGAGATTCTGTGTTTACACAGGCTCCCATGAGGCACTCTGTTATGGACCTACACGTTTCAGCTGCAGGAAGAGCAATAATGCCTACAATGCAAATGTGCACACACCATCAGTGCAACAGCACAAGAGATGGATCTATAGACTATTTAGAGGATGCTGAGATGCGTAATAATCCATCTGTGCTGAGTGCAAATAGAAACACGTAATTCAATAAACAAATCCATAAGGAAACTTTTTTTTACTCTTCTTGACACAAAAGTTTGTATGATGTACACAGACATTTCATTTTGTTGCCTGAAACATTTCGTCTGACACACTGGTCGGCATCGTCCTTTACAAGACAGATTGTGCCTCAAAAACACGTCCCTCACTGCTGCTGGGATGGATGTACGGCTAAACAACAGCACAGAATCACAGACGCAAACTCAAACCCTCCATTTTGTATGGGCATCTGTAATTAGATATCAAGTCGTATCTTCCATACCATGGCAGGATTGGCCATACAGTAAGGCATACAAGGCATTTGCCCAGTGGACTGTTAATGATTTTGGACTGGCCTTCCCCTCGATGGTATCAGTCCTCATGACGCTCCTGATATTACATGACAAAAAAAGGGACAAATGGCTTCACTGTTTCTCTCAATGCCTGGTGCACCGGTCTTGGCTAAAAATGTCCGACCTGATGTTCTTTTTTTAGCTCAGTTCAGCCCTGAGGTATATTCTATGGTGGCTGTCTACATCCTTTCACTTGAGAAAAGGAGAAAAGGTGGTTTTTTTGTCCGCGGATCAGTGTCGGGGAAACATCTTTTCAAAAGCGATTACGGCAGAAGAGATTAAAGGTGTGGCTTCTTCTTCTGCGGTTGAATTGAGCTGCAGTCCAGTTGCTTCCCATCACTGCGGTTCTCTTATTGACCAGATCTGAGCTGCTTTTGGGGGGAAGAAAAGGCGGATGATAGTGGTCCCTCTGACCCACCACAGCATGAACCCATCAGTCCCCACAGCAGGGGGTTCTGTGTGTGTGTGTGTGTGTGTGTGTGTGTGTGTGTGTGTGTGTGTGTGTGTGTGTGTGTGTGTGTGTGTGTGTGTGTGTGTGTGTGTGTGTGTGTGCGCGCGCATGTGTATGTGTATGTGTGTGTGTGTGTGTGTGTGTGTGTGTGTGTGTATGTGTATGTGTGTGTGTGTGTGGTGTGTGTGTGTGAGAGAGAGGGAGTGAAAGAGAGACAGACAGAGAGAGAGAGAGAGAGAGAGAGAGAGAGAGAGAGAGAGAGAGAGAGAGAGAGAGAGAGAGAATGTGTAAGAGATAGAGGGAGTTTTGTGTGTGTGTCTGCTCTGCTACAGTATACGTGTGTGCATGTTTGGTGACCGGTGTGTGTGTGTGTGTGTGTGCGCTTGTGTGTGCGTTCGTGCGTGTGTGCGTGTGTGCGTACGAGCATGTGTGTGTGTGTGTGTGTGTGTGTGCTCTTGGTTGGGGAGTGGTTCTGATTGGAGTGTTCATTCAGGTGAGATTGTGCTCAGTGAGCGAGTGAATGTTTCACCAATGCCAGGGACCATTGGGGGTGGGGGGTGCACACACACACAACCACACACACACACACACACACACACACACACACACACACACACACACACACACACACACACACACACACACACACACACACACACACACACACACACACACACACACACACAGGCCCGAGGGAGGTTATGGCTGAGGAGGTGTAGGTAATTGAGGGTTCAGGTAGTGGAGTAATGGCAGCAGGTTGAGTGCAGAGCCTCTCACACTTATGCCCTACCACTGTGCTTAATGACCTACGCAGCCTACGTTATGCACCCAGACAACTCTCGGCGCTCACTCACTTGCTTATACTTGTCTCGGAGTGCAGCCTTGAAGCTGGTTTCCAAGAACGGATCAGACTCCACTCAATCATTTAATCATGCTGTTAAATTTGTGAATTTAAATGTGAATTTAAAGTTCAATGCTGTGGTTACGTTTTTTTACACTGCTCTCTTAACATCCCTTTATCACCCGGTGAGCAGACGGTACGTCTTCTGATTGGCTGAGCAGGTGTCCTTTATTCCCCGGTAGCAGGACACCTATGATGTCATGCGGGCGTGCGGGCGTCCAAGTTGCTTCTTTTCTAACTTTCTGGCGAAGTGCCGTTACTAGTTCTATCGCATCTGGTTGTCTAGTCAAGACCGCGTTGTTAGTTCTATCGCATCTGGTTGTCTAGTCAGGACCCCGTTACTAATTCTATCGCGTCTGGTTGTCAAGTCAAAAACCCAGTTGTCAATTCTATCGCATTTGGTTGTCAAGTCACCCCAACATTCTGCGCGCGTCCTTATGCCTCCGATAGAGGCGCGTCTCACTAGATTAGGAAGTGGTGCCCATAGCAATGTACCAAGCGCAGTGGTGAATCTACTTTCTCACGAAGCCTAACAGCCCGTACCCACACAGAGTAATTCCGCTCCGCTCTCATAGACTTTGAATGGGGGCGATATCGCGCTTGACAGCGCGGAGGGGAAGCGATATCGCAGCGGGACGCGGTTTGATATAGACGAGATCTCTATATCATGCAAATTTGATGGTCCAATAACCAATCAGATGGGCGTATGGGTAGCAAGGGCGGGAGTTACAAAAAAATTTGAAAAACATGGCGGCGATTTCTGTGATTTCCAACATCACGTTTTTGCTTAATATAAAGACCCTAAATGCTTATAAATGTCACGACTACCACGGATTGATGTAAAAATGCACCACGAACTTATGTAACACAAATAGGTTACCCCACATTGCCATTTGATCACTCGATGTTTTGAGCTAACCGGGTAAGCTAACGTTAGCATTTTACCAGAACCAGGCAGCTACAAGCTTATATTAGACTACTTCTGTACTTCTATAATGATATAACGGGGCTTAAATGTTATCTAGGACCAAAACACAATCAAATTTAAGCCATGTACACACTGTGTTGTGATATTGGGTGAGTAATGTGTGCAAACGACCTTTCGCCGTTTGTTATCTCGCTCGGTCTACCCGGTGTCAGCTGCGAGACACATGCCGCGCCGCGAGGCTCGAAAGTCGGGTGAGCAGCGTAGTTAGCCCCGGGGAGAATCTACTGGGAGTATCCGTGACCACACCCCCAGCGCGATATTGCGCGTCGCGGATCCCGCCTGCCAATTTCCCCAGTCGGTACTAGGCGTTAGATCAACATATTTATAAATTAATACTTAAATGCTGGTAACCGGGTGATAAGCGGAATAGCGGCCTCCGAGGTGTCCCGATATCAAGGGAAAATGGACTTGGCGAAGCGAACAGCCCTTCGGCTGCGCCGTCCGGCTGTTTAGAACGCTTCGCCTCGTCCATTATTTCCCTTGATATCGGGACACCTCGTCGTCCGCTATTCCATACATATTTGAGACAGGATAATGACAGAGGGTCAGGAAATGAGTGGAGAGAGAGAGAGACGGGAAAGGACTGGCAAATGACCTGGGCCGATTAAACCCAGGTCGCCGGCGTAGTAAATTAGCCAGGTAGGGTCACGTCAGCATGGGTGCTGCTAGGAGGGGAAAGGTGTTACAGATTCTAAAGGCCCAAGCACTGCCAGATTTGACAGGGGCCCTTAAGGGGGCCAAACATTTCTGGCAGCGCCTCCCCACATGTCAGGGCCAATCACTCTGATGACGTAAAATATTGATATTGTATTATGTTATAGAATAGATCATTCTATACATGTTACATCGAAATAATGGTTAAAAGGTGCCCAATATGACAAGTAACAGTAACATTTTAAGCTGCACTATGTAATATTTTAGCAGTTTATTTCCGTAGTTCATGTTCCCATTCACAAATGTTTCCTTTTCCACAAATACTTACCACCACCATCAAATTCTATGTATTCATTATGACTGTGAAAATTGTGCATCGCATCTACTGAAAGTGTACAAGGACATTTTGCATCTGAAATAAATACATTTTTCTAAAAGCTTTTGTCTTTTTTGCATATCTAAAAGCTACAATTTAATTTTAACAGCACCAACCTCTCCTTTGTATACACAGTATATGCTCCCTGCCATAAGGCTACAAGAATGAATTCCTCTTCAATGCACCACCGTGTGCAGCGGCGCCCAGGGATCTGTTGAACTTCTTTCCTCTCCTGTAAGGCGATACAGAAGAGGAGAACAACATTATGAGTGAAAAAAAACTATTTATGAAGATCCTCATTCTGCTCTTACATAACTGAATATGTTCGACCTACCACAGGAGAGAAATCAATATGTCAGGCCTGTATTGTATGGGTCTATCTCAGCTAGGAGCCTGAGGGCTTCATGCATGCACGCATGCACACACACACACACACACACACACACACACGCACACGCACATGCACATGCACACGCACACGCAGACACATGCACGCACGTACGCACGCGTGCACTGGATGCATTCACAGATACTGTATGAGACACTGACCTAGTCCTCTGAAGCTGAAGCTCAGGGTAAACAAAACAATATCTCCCCAACCTATTACAGCTACATCTCATCTTTATCTCTCTCTCTCTCTCTCTCTCTCTCTCTCTCTCTCTCTCTCTCTCTCTCTCTCTCTCTCTCTCGCGCGCGCGCGCGCGGGCGCACGCTCTGCCTCTCTCTCTCTCACTCACACACACACACACAAACAGAGAGAGAGTTACACACACACACACACACACACACACACACACACACACACACACACACACACACACACACACACACACACACACACACACACACACACACACACACACACACACACAGCATGAGTACAGTAAATGCCAAACACTACATAGGGGACCTTTTTCCATGAGATGTTTTCCCAATAATGAGGGAAAAGTCATGTAAGCTTTTATTTGACTTTTACGGACCAACTGCAAAAAATCCTATAGCAGTTGCAAACGCAATATATCAAATATAATAGTAAATGTATTGGACCATACAATGCATACACTGCACATTTCCTCCGACATTTATTGAACTCTATAATCTGTACATTTCACACTTCACACCAATGTGTTCATGATGTGTTTGCATACAGCAGGAGTAGGTCTTTACAGCACCGTTATGAATTCACAAAAATATGAAAGAGCCATTTTTATTGACGCAAGCAGCATGTATGATGTCATATCTCAACCTAGGATCTACCTCTGGACAATGTTGGGTAAATCCACACACTGACTGAGTAACCTTAGAGGAATCCGAGCACTGATTGGCTAGTCTTGTGTGTTTGACCGGATATCGTTGGGGGCCAGTCCCAGTCAGACATACAATACTGTCATTTTACTGGGCAGTGCAGTCACTGGAGTCACCTTCGTCAATGGCAAAGACACACTGAGCACAGACAGCAGGGCAGATGGAGAGAGATCAAGACATTGTGTGTGAGTGTGTGTGCCTGCGTGCGTGTGCGCACCTGTGCCTGTGACAATAGATGGGGTTGGGTGTCTCAAGACATCAAGTCATTTATTTATTCATGCAGTCTTTTAATATTCTCTCTGTGCTTCTCCATCCAGCAGGGCTATAAACTTAAAGAGATGCGTCATTAGTTTTCACCTCCCCCCTGGCTAATTCACCCTCCACACCCCCCAACTCAACTCGCCCTCCACTCATCCGCAGGACAAACGTCAAACACCATCCTCCGTAACAATCTGGCCATGCTCTGTGTAAGTGTGGATCCCCTGCAGCGATTGGACGACCCCTTTGCACCCCTAAACCACAGCCACACAGCCACAGCCATGACCCTATACCCCCAGCCACAGGAGTTCTCCTCCTACTGCCAAGCAGTCATGCCCTCATGATCAAGGATGGATTACTGCACGGGCCTACCGGGCCCAGGTCCAGGGGCCCAAGAGGCAAGGGGGCCCTGAAGCCCAAGCCTCCATAGTTCCATTCTCATACTGACATTGCCCCTTTATCTGCTGTATCACATTCAATCACATTTTCTCACAGGAAAACCCAAAAATCCACAACAACATAGGGTCTTTAACATCTGGCCTAAACTGCATCTTTTTGGAAGCTAGCAACACCCATGGAGTCGGGTCTTTCTTGCTGTCTTGTCCAGGGGCCCATGCCGCCTCAGAGCAGACTAGGACTGGTCATCTGGCATACAGGGCATTTCCCAGTGGGCTGACAGTCCTCACGGCCTGATGCTGTTGGATTTTTTTTGTATTATTATTTTCTGGGACTGGATCACAATTTAGATTGAGGCATGTCTTTTTTGATGTTGTTGTTTTTAAAGGATTGTTGCGCTGTTTTTTTTTTTTTAAACCAATAAGCAGACTAGGCCGATGCCTTCGTTCCCCACCAAATTTGTCCATTGTAGGGTGGGGGTGTGAATTATTTTATTTTGATTTTCTTGGACTGGACCACAATTTAGATTGAGCAATGTATGTTTGTGTGTGTGTTTTTTTAATGGGGCTCTTTTTTGCTCCCAGTCTAGC
>NC_085880.1:13683474-13708474 GCF_034702125.1 Engraulis encrasicolus | reverse complement strand
CAGATGCCAATGCATAGAACCTAAAGACGCCATTGTCAATATGTCCAGTGGAGGCTCATGAAAGATGCAAAGAGTGTAATCAAGGACAATCGACCTGAGTCTGCATTGTGCTTCAACAGGCTCTAGACTAACACACACACACACACACACACACACACACACACACACACACACACACACACACACACACACACACACACACACACACACACACACACACACAGGTAACAAGCCCTGTCAGCCCTGGGCACAGAGGGTGTTTTAATGGGAAACTTCTTTCACCAGCCCAGCCAGCTCCACACACACACACACACAAACACGCACGCGCGCACACGCACACACACAAACATACACACACACATACACACACACATACACACACGCACGCATGCGCGCACACACACACACACACACACACACACACACACACACACACACACACACACACACACACACTTTATCACTGCGGCCGCAGTCTTCAGTGACATCTACGGAGCCTATGGGGGCTAGTCAGCACTGCCAAAGCAAGGGCGTCTATGAGTTGGACTAAAGCATCATCATCACCTGTCTGTGATTTTACGAGATGATGCCTAAAGAGGTCTTTGGGGCGCTCAATACGACAGCGGACGCCTAAAGAGCTCTTTGGGGCGCTCAATACCAAATTGGAATGTAGCCGGGGAGTGTAAACTGGGGTGCCCACCCCCAGATCAAATCAACCTCCCTTCCCACCCCACCTACCAAATAAAACACTCTTTCTCACAACCAACAACACCAACTCACCCATTTATATGGTATGTACTATAGTATATAGATCAACATGAAATGTCTGTCAGACTATCAGACTGCTTGAAATAAACCAACCCTTAGACATAGTCATCTGCAATTGGCTACACGACCAAAAATATTCATCATACGCATTTACTTAATTGACCAATTTATTCGTTTTTTATTACTTTTATTACTCTTATATTTTTATGAGTATTTTAGCATTTCCTGCCGAAAGGGCTTGGGGTTAGTATTTCAATGGCAATGTATGTCTATTTGTCTGTCTGTCTGTCCGTGTGTGTGTTTTGGGCCACCTGCGGGTAGCACCAAACACACAACATCCTCTGCATCTAGCAGTGGGCAGGGGGCCACGTTGCCATCACGAATGCCTTTGGTCTACTACTATATGCACTGTCAGTGCGCAACGTACCCATAACATTTCACTACACGTCAAACATGTACACTCTTCTGATGCGTTAATTAAAAATCCTGATGATGAAAAAATAGTTGTACATACTCACATCTACCTCTTGCTGAATCTGTACGGCTAAGTGGTCCGGCCTCTCTAGGGAAAATGCTTGTCTTTTGAAACTCAATTTGCATGATGTCTTTATTGGATCTTAACTCTGTGTCTCTGATAAAGTCTATACAGAAAATACATTTGGTTTTGGCAGGTGTTTTACTCTGCTAATAAATGAGCCTGGCTTTGTGTGTAATTATGCTCGGGGGGAGTCTGGCATCAGACCAATAAATGCATACAATAATTTAAATAATGCATTGCAGTGTCACACATAATTGTATAAGTCTCTTGCCAATGAACTAAGTTATACTTCTATTAACAAAACAGAAACCAATTTTGTCTGGAGCATATATTTGCGTAAACAAACTTTGTTATCACACTGTTTCTAACCACCCACACACATTCAGTAAGTAAGTCTCTATATGCTTAATCTTCAAAACATTTTCTGCAAACAGTCTATTGAACATGATCTATGCATTAAATCTAGGGATTCATCTTTCTCTGACTACTCTCTGCCACCTGATCATAATCTCACACAGCAACAAAAGCATGTTTGAACAGCTCTCCGTGCAAGACGAGGTGCTATCGGTGGCATGAAATCTGCTCCCCCTCAACCTGGAGTCACGGTGATAGTGCCCTACATGGCCTCTTGCCTTTTTCCTATCTCTCAAATCGATAGCTCCAGCTTTTTTCCTCGTTTTCTAGCATTTGCCTAGCAATGAAATCCAATCATTATACCATCAGCTATGTCTGTGAAATATTCTGTTGTTATTAGAGTGGGGGGTAGGTTGATGATGTTTTTCTATTCAGCCTTTTGGATTATGATTGGATTAAGTGTTTCTCAAACATTTTCAAACCGAGGACCACTTTGTCCCCCCAAAAATGTTCAGCGACCACCTGTCAACTGAACTGTTAATTCCGATGCAGGTCACTTACTTTGTATTCACATTTCAAGTCTGTCTATAGTGGTGAAAGTACGACTTCAACTATGTTAAGCTTTGCAATAATGCTACAAATAAAGCCTACTGCTGGTTTGTCTTGGAAAAGTAGAAATCCCCTCAAGGACCACCTGAGTCCTGTCGCGGACCACCACTGGTCCCCGGACCACACTTTGAGAATCACTGGATTAGACCATGTGGCTAGGGGGGTCTGTAAGAAGATAAACTACCTTTAGCCAGCTTTGACAAAAGCTTGTAAATGATTTTAGAATAAGGTATCTAGTATCTGGGAGGCTGGCTTACCCATTTATTTAAAAATGAAATAGATTGAAGCCAGGGATCTCTATCTCACATAAAACTCACTTTAACTTACACAAAAGAATACCCTAATGGCACCCAAAAATGAATATTCAAGTAGGCCTAGTCTACATGTGAAAATGTAGACTACTGTAGGCCTTGAATTACGTATTCATGGAGATTCTGCTAAAAATGTTCAAATGTTCTTGTTTACCACATTTACTGTCGGTATTCCTGTTGCTATGGAAATGTGCTCCAACTTAGCAAAGCAGGTTGGCGATTACTTTTCTTGGCTCATGGAGTCTGCAGTAAAATAGATGGAACAGAGCATACTATATAAAAACTGATTCAGTTTGATTGTGGGGGAAACTAAAAGTTATCCGAGGAACCCTTGAAGTCCTCTGAAGAGCCTTAAAGCTCTGTGGAGACCCACAGGGTTCTTTAGAGAACCTTTAGGTTCCTAGCCTGAGTATCATCCTCCGTAGTGACCGCGCTGGCTCAATACTTTCGCTTGCTGACCACGGAGTCTGACCCTGCAGCCACCCCCGGCAGTTGGAATTCAGATATTCGTTCAGTAGGCTATCTGAACAGCCAATAGGCTCGCTGATAGTCTAAGCCCCTCCCCAAGCCCTCTTACATATTCAACTGAAATACAACAACTTGATGATGGCGATGTGATGTCTGTAACCAGGACATTTGATAGTGCTTGGTGTAAACTGGGACATTGCCGTCCGCCAAGACCTTTGACGGGCTTTCGGCACTGACACTGCGCAGCTCTTGGGCAGTCACACTGGGCGTTTCTCTTCTGTTCACTTTAATGGTTTTAGTTGACAGTTAATATCTTCATAACAAGGTTGGAACAAGCGCAGCCCCATTTCAGTGTTACTTTTTTTGCTGTCACAGTCGACGCATATACACAGACACATTCTGGGAAGGAGAGAGGGTGGGGGCTGCTCCGTGGGCTGTGCATTTGGCGCATATTAAACAACGCAACTAGTAGTTTCCCAATAAAATTTGAATCATAATGCCGTGGATCCAATACTATAATATCATATAATATTGTCCTTAAGTCTGAGCGATGCATTGATTATTTGTTTAGGGTACGTTTTCTGCCAGCTAAATGCAAGGGGGAAGGGGCTATATTAGCAAACAAGACGATTGCACAGTTAGCCTGCTAATTTTAAATATGATCACCTGGAGCTAATAGCCTTCACATGGCTTAATCCATCCCTGTTATCAGTCCGCTTGAGGTTTTTGCTTCGGGAAAGTGAAAAAATGAGGTCCTAATTAATCTTCAGATGGTGTCGGACCCTGACGGTGCCATAGGCACACGTTGTATGTCTCCCTGAAATCGTAGGTTTTTGACGGACCTCGACAAGTTCTACACTCCTTAGTTACCGTTGCTGAGCTCGGATTGGTTGGCGGCCGTTTGTGGGAGGGGTTTTGCGAAAGGCTAATTCCCTCATTAAGTGAGATAATTTCCAACTGCCGGGGGTGGCTGCAGGGTCAGACTCCGTGGTCAGCAAGCGAAAGTATTGAGCCAGCGCGGTCACTACGGAGGATGATACTCAGGCTATTAGGTTCCTGGGTTATCTGAGGAACTTTTCCCCTTTTACATACGTCCTCTGTGACCTCAGACAAATGGCGCTATGGATTACTTCACACCTAACTTCTCATTTTAAATGAAATCTGAAAGGGAACATAGATGCACCCTCCCATGGCACTGTGAAACTCCACATCCTCGCGGCTACTAAGATACTCTCATTCCAGTACACTCCATTAGGAAGCTACTGAGCAAAAAAACCCCAAAAAAACAGAGCAGGCACGGAGCACACACACGCACGCACGCACACGCACACACAAACACAGGCAATTATTCAAGCACAGGAGGTGAAACAATCATGTGAGAGATGGGATATTGACAGGATCTGTCATGTTTGAGCTACACAAGGTTGACATGACAGAGTGACGGGCATGTAGTCCATGGAAAGTGTGTTGCTTTGCTGGGTCTATGATGCAGGACCTGCTGTGATCAAATTGCATTACATTTCTGTGTTTCAGAAAGGTCAACATGTCAAGTGCAGTGCCAGAAAGGCTTGATAAGAAGAGTGGCAGCAACATACAGCTACACTGTGATATAAGATCAGGTTATGCCATTAGGGCCGCTATAATCCGGTAAACCATTTCAGATAAAAAAAGTAATTTTCATCGAGCTTTCCAGGAGAAAGAACTTTCATTTTCTTGCTAGTCTAGAAGTGTTTTCCCCTGGTATGTTTCAGCTAGGGGCTTATTGTCTTTGCACTGCGAACAGATTGTGCGGTGGAATGGCTGCCATAGTGTTCTTTGAAGTGCATTGTTCTTCTGTGTCTGCTTGGCTGATGAGCTCTGGAAGGGAGAGAAATTGCTAAGTTGGATTTGCAACCACATTCAAGCATGCTCAAAAAACAAACTATTATGGCCCGGCCGTGGCTCAATCGGCTGGGCACTGCACTGCTACACTAGCGGCCCGGGTTCGACTGCAGCCTGAGGTCTTTTGCCGAACATTCCCATCTCTCTCGCCACTCGTTTCCTGTCACCTCTCTCACTGTCCTGTCACCAATAAAGGTGCAAAACCCCCCAAAAATATTAAAAAACGTATGTCATCATATTCCTTTTTTTGGAAAAAAAGACCTTTGGCAGGCTACAAAAGCTTTACCAAAAAGAGTACAGGACTAATCTAGTCTTGGTATTCGGTATTGACACTCATCTGAATTGCGGGGAGTGATGACATCCTGCACACAGTGGGCAACTAACTTGTCATAAACAACAGTTGTCATTCCATATAATTAATTTCCCTCTTTTTTGCAGTGGCTTGCCACAAACATCTAAATTCTGCTATTATTTCTCAACACGCTTCATTAAAGCGAGAGAATAGCAAGATTAGTTTCATCAGTGTATTAAAAGGAGAAGATGGCTTGGGGGACGGATTATGACTCCATGGGCTCCTGGGCAAGACAGCAGGAAGGGCCCCCCTCCATAGCTGCTGCTAGTTTCCAAAAGGATGTAGAGTTTTAAGCCAGATGTTAGAGACACTATGTTGTTGGGGGTTTGGGGTTTTCTCCCGGAGAAAATATTACAATGCAGATAAAGGGGCAATATTACATAATGCAATATGAAAATGGCTCGGGCTTCAGGGCCCCTTTGGCTCTTGTGCCCTGGGGCTATGCCCGGTAGGCCAGTGCAGTAATCCATCCTTGTGTGTCTATCCATCAAAGAGAGCTGGACACAACAAATAAAAGATGTCAGGAGCATCATTGCAGCCACCCCTCTGTGCTTCATCACTCAACCTGACAACCTGAACGTCAGTTGAATACTCTACACTTTATCTTTGTCATGTATGGATTCTATACGGGCACCATGAAAACACTACTTTTCTTACTGGCCAATGCATTACAGTCCATTGTTATTTCAAAATTGATGATGTCCACTCACAGATATAATCTTTTTTGTGAATATTTATTACCACCTTTAATTTCGGAGTATTGCTTATAGTTTGGATATTTACACTTTTCATAGTATGGTGTATTTTCAAATGGTGACCCATATGCTCCACAAAAATCTGCTATTTTGAATGACCAGTCATATGCATTATACATGTCTTTGGCTGTGGTACTTTCTCTGGCCTCAGTGGCACCAAATCCTACACAATTTACCTTTTAGAACATTATAGGTTATGGCTGGGAATTATGGCGATATATATACTGCACTAGTACAGGGTAATTAGTGTAAGTTGGTAAACAGGTGATATTAGGTAACTTCACCTGATGTTTGATCATGGTGGGTAAATCACACATGACCTGGTTACAGTTGTGCTGAATCTGGAATGTCACTACATTTGTTTATTATTTATTATAGTGAACTTGCAACTATAAATAACATACAAATATCATACGTACATCACACCCGATGCAGTGAAATGAATAGTGAATAAGTTAACATTGAGGGCACAGGCTTGGTAATGGAATGGGAAATGTGTCAGTTTTTCAAAAAGGAGGTCGCATCTTGCATAAATTGTGTGGGTAATGTGTCACAAAATCCAATTTCTGTACCAGCAGAAACAATTGAGGTGTGCGAGTGAATAACCTGTGCTCTTTCACTCTTATCCATGGCTACGCTGCCCTTGGGCAAGGTACTACCTTACCTTGCATTGCTCCAGGGAATCTATGGCATGTAGGCCTATTGTACTTGAGTGACTGGAAAAGAATGCAGAGTAAATGTAATGTAAATGACTAATATACACAGTAATGCCAGAGAGAGTAGAGAATCTCTGGTAATGCTGTGCAACTCCCTCACCCTGGACTGAGGTGCCCTTGAGCAAGGCACCTATTCTGCATAGGTCCTGAGGGGACAGTACCTGTACACCTTCTGTAAATACTGCAACTATACAGTAAGTCGGATAAGATGGCCAATCATTTTGTAATGCAATGTAATAATGATATGTAAGCAAAACATATGGTAGAGGTTCCAAATGCCGAGCTTTTGTATAGAGCTATTTCAGTCAAAGCGTTGCTCTATTTTGGATTTTGGCCCACTGTAATGGCCCATTCCAGTCCCAATCCAAACTATAGGAGATCACACTTATCCTACCTGGATATTTCAGCTGCCGTTCCTGACAGTTGAAGTGGAAGTTCTACAACCATGGCAACTGCTGCAGTTGAGCTGACTTTAGCGAGGTGTTATGTTATATTTATATTGACACGATATCATGTAATAACACAAAGATTATGTTGAGTAAAACTGGCTGTCTTTGGATCAGCAGCACAAAAAGAAATATGGAGTTTCACTATTTATTGACATTTTAGATAACGGCTCCATGGGGGCCGCCATTATCATCCGACTTCGATTTGTTGAGGTGGGAGTAGTGCGAGTCACCCCGACTTCGCTAGTTGGAACTCCCACTTCGACTGGCGTTCCAGAGCATTTTTGGTAGTACGTAGTTGGATAAGTGCGATCTCCTACTAAGATGGTTTGGGACTGGAATGCACCATAAGGTCCATTCCTAGTTGCCCTGGTATGTGTTCATGCTTGAGGCTGAGAATGACATTGCCACACTGAGCTCATCACATACGTAATCCTTCTGAATTCATATAAACCTTGGCACAAGACGAGTCCAAAAATAACCTGTACGTAGCGCACCACTGCGCCAGATTGGATTCATTGACCACCTAAGAGTAAAGGCCAACAGACTGTGTGTTTTATGTATTTGGAGCATGACAAATTACAGTAGGGGTATTTCAAATTACGCAATCGCTTAATCCCATCTGGGTTTGTGAGTGCTCATATCTCTGGCATGTGTACAGACCCTTCAAACAGAATGACGTGTGTGTGTGTGTGTGTGTGTGTGTGTGTGTGTGTGTGTGTGTGTGTGTGTGTGTGTGTGTGTGTGTGTGTGTGTGTGTGTGTGTGTGTGTGTGTGTGTGAAAGAGAGAGAGACAGAGAGAAAGAGAGAGAGAGAGAATGTCAATGTCGGTGTGGAACTCCCTGTGGGCATTCTATACTGTAGAGTGCACACAAGGGAACCACACGCATCCCTGGAAACCACTTAAGCATTGATAAGCCATTTGCGCACCCACCAAGCACACACATGCACGCACGCACACACACACACGCACGCACGCACGCACGCACGCACGCACGCACGCACGCACGCACACACACACACACACACACACACACACACACACACACACGTATAAGGAGTAGGGTCATTATTTCCTGCTCAGTGAACTTGCTGTAAATGTTATGAGATTGGATAGTGAAGTAGTGTGCCTCAGAGTTAGACAGTATGAGTTTGGAATATGGACTACTTCTGTGCCTTACTCCAGTGTTTCTCAACAGGGGTGCCGCGGGCCCCCCTCAGGGATGCCGCGGAAACGTGGCTGATAAATAAATTATGTAATATGATACATATTTGTCTAAATTGATAAATTAATGCTAGTCAGTGGAATCTTTCATCTGCCATTTACGTACAATAAAGTAAATATAGGTCGCCCCAGTCAGCTGCAACTTTGAACGTAGGTCGTGTGACTCTTCCAAATGTGTTAGGTTTCTAAGCTTTTGTGGTATCGGATGCGGTGCCATGTTACGGCTTGTTGGTTTGGGGTGCCTTGAAATCTTTCATGAATTGAAAGGGCGCCTCGCCTAAAAAAAGTTTGAGAAACACTGCCTTACTCTATAAAATATGACTTTAGATCATGGGGTACTTCTGTGTCTTACTCTATAAAATATGACTTTAGATCATGGGGTACTTCTGTGTCTTATTCTTCATGTTCCACGTTGTTGTGCCACATGGTGTCTGGGTGTTTGCACAGCCTTGCTCAATCTGTTTCACCTACGTGAAAGGGACACAGTGTTTTTGTTTCTGTTTTGTTTTTTTCTTCTGGGGGGTACGGGTCTCCCACAGGAGTAGATCATCAAGTCAAAGGCCTAGAATAATTGAGTTCTATTTTTAGGTGAAATGAGTGCAGTAGTTTCACTCCCTATTAAAACTTCAAAGCAGCATAGTGCTACCGCTTCACTTGTGGTGGTTGTGGTAGTTGGTTTGAGAGATGTCATGTTGCGCCAGTTTGCCAGTTTGCAGGACTCGAATGAGTGACCTCCTGATCACAGCAACCCTTTGGCATGGGAGCACAGGTGCAAAACCACTGAGCTGCAAGTCTAGGGCAATAGTTCCCCACCATCTCAACTGTATGAGGCTTTTTGGAGGGAGGTTTACAAGGACTATTGCATATGCCTACCGGGCCCATGCTCTGGGGCCCAAGGAGCAAGGGGGCCCTGAAGCCCACATCTCTAAATAAATGAATGCATAAATAAATAAATAAATAAATAAATAAATAAATAAATAACTGTCATTCTGTGCTGTACTCACACATGGTCAGTGCAGGCACATTTGGAATATTGGTATGCAAATATATATATATTTTCACAAGATTCCACCTATGCGTGTGTGTGTGTGTGTGTGTGTGTGTGTGTGTGTGTGTGTGTGTGTGTGTGTGTGTGTGTGTGTGTGTGTGTGTGTGTGTTCTCCTAGGAACAAATAAAGTCTGGGCAGAGCTAGTGTAAGATGAGCCTACAGTAAAATGCTAAATATTGGGCACTTTAAGATTCTTGGCAGAGGCCTGAGACAAGTGGGGCTGTTATACAGAGGCGATATACCCCCTCTCTCTTCTCTCACCAGTTACCGCAAATCCAATCTGACTTCAATTAAAGGTTTGAAAAAGCACTCCGACTTCCCTGTGAATCCTCATCTTGTTTCATTTGCCTCATTTGTACTATAGGCAGTTAAAGGAAAACAGTTGACATCTCATTTATTTCTCCAAGAAGACAAGAAGGGAGGCATTGGGGAGATTTTGTATTACTTCTTGGAGTTGTACTTTCTAAGTCATGATGAATTGTGAGAGCCACATTGTATCCTTTGCTGAATACCAATTCCTGACCACTCTGTGATATCATTCCTGCAGAACTTTCCTGCTGAAATAAAAAAATAATTAAAGTCAATCTGTGTATATTTTGATTGACTGACTTTACCATGTAGCTCACACAAAAAACGAAATTTGAATAAATGACAGCTGTCATAAAGACATTGAACGCGAGTCACTTGTTTGTCTTGCCCTGTGTAGGCTACCTTTCAGAAGCCAACTCGTCTAACGTATGCATGGCGAGGACGCTTACCGGTTTACGGAGAGATGAAGCCTATTGTAACACGTGATCGAAGTGCACACACATACATTAAGAAGTGAAACATCTTCTTTTCTTTTGAAAAGAAAAGACCAACGAAAATGAAGCTGTAGGCTAAAACCCGTCATTAAGCCAATAACTAACTGTTTAGATAGCCTACCTTAATCCCGGGCGCTTTCAGTCTGCACCTGTCACTTGAGGTGAGTTCAACAGCACGCGCCACGCGCAGCGTAACCTCTGGACAAACCAAACCATTCAGGTGACAACCTCCAGCATCACCGCGGCGTTAGCCGGACTACTCATTCACACAGAGCCGGAGCATATTGTATTCAGACCTGTGACTCGAGGCTGCTGAACAACTACAACTACAAGTCATAGGCTACCTTACGATTTTCAGCGACAAACCCCCGTGCCCATCCTCAGCGTGAGACATTGCGAAGGAGTGCTTTTGGCTGCGCGCGCTGTGTTCACGTTCATTGAGAAGAAAATCAGACCGAGATTCCGAACACAACAGGGGACGAACCTGATTTTGTCACTTTTCGGGTATATTCAGACCATTTATCCTCAGCGAGTAACCGCGGGAAAGCGAGGGGACGTGCGCATTTACTGTAGTCACAATAGTTGAGAGCTCGAGATATTATACAGAGATGAAGGCGAAAGATAGGGACCAAAGCTTGACAGATTCCAGAGAACTAGATGGTTCGTTTGATCCGCTCACAGGTAAGTACAACTATTTTTATATGCAACATGCTAACAACGAAAGATGCTTTAGACTGAAAAATGACACATTAGGCGCACTATAACGCCAGGCTTCTTTATCATAGCCTACCTGATAAGTGTAAACCATCCAATTTTCAAAAGCTGCCAGCTGACTTTTAAAAACTTGTACCTGCCCTCCTGTCGGCACTTTGGCTGGTGCATCTTTCATTGTTAATGTTTGCAAGCATGCTGAATCGCCTGTCTATGCACAGTTCTCTTTTGCTGACCTGGCTCTCTGTCCAAGTTGATGTCGCCGTCCTGGAAGATGCTGCTATGTGCTACGAGTAGTAGCCTGTTGGGGGAAACCTTTTCTTGGGTGGAGATGTACCTTCAGTTGTGCCAAGTCCCAGCTTTCGCCTACAGTGACTTGTGGTGAAAAGTTTTCAAAAATTAAGTATGACATCTGACCTGTTTGGAGTGGTCGTAGGCCTATATGTTTATTTCAATAGGTGATGCTGTGGTTCGGTTGGCAATGCGATGTCAGCAATAACAACGAAGACGTCCTTTTATTCATATACTGTCATGCAGGCACCAGAGAATAAAGGATACATGATAAAGGCTCCATGATTTCTGGTAGATGTATTTCGTTGTCAAGACATCTGCTTCCACTAGCAGTATAGCTACAGGGCAATTTAATATGATTTTTTTTAAACAACTGGATTCCGTGGATGTGAAGAGAGTCATCTAGTTTCTCATTTAATCCGTTAGCGTTGTGATGTGTCACATGAATCCCTTGCCGTTCAGAGTGTGATATTTTAAATCCCCCGTGGGACCGTCTCCCACAGGGAAGACCATTTAATCACATCACTGGTCACTGCGCTCCAGGAAATAGAGTTAGTTTAGTCAGCGCAGGTGATGAGGCGTAGTAGGCTATGGGAGACTTCGTGTCGATACAAAATGGTACCAATGTGTGTGTGTGTGTGTGTGTGTGTGTGTGTGTGTGTGTGTGTGTGTGTGTGTGTGTATGTGTGTGTGTGTGTATGTGTGTGTGTGTGTGTGTGTGTGTGTGTGTGTGTGTGTGTGTGTGTGTGTGTGTGAATGAAAAAAACTTAGTGACATTTCCTGAGATTTCACACATTCAACATGTAGTCTTCTATATTAGCTGAAGATTTATTTTGTTTTGGACTGTTGTAACATATGGCTAACATTTTATGCCTTGATTATGCACTGTTGATAACACATTTACCCTTGGTTAAATGGGACAACAATGAGCAGTGCATTTCGAGCGGTCATCATTATTGTGATTCAACTTGTGACTTGTGAAATCATGCTGCCAATTACATCACCAGCCACAGAGCCGGATGAAGCCAGTTGTCCGTATTCTAAGCCAGGGTGGATGAATGGGCTTCCCCATTCAAATCACTGGCACCTCCATTACAGTGGCATTCATTTCAACACCTTACATCTGGGGGTATTCAGAATGAGTTACTCATGCTATCTGCCATTGCTATTATTCATATTGCTATTATATTGATTGTGTTGGCTCCCAGCCATGTTCTTTATGAATTCATATTCGTATCATAATAATCCTGATATGAAGGTTGTTAAAGAGTGACAATAAGAGCTTTCCTTTGCAATATTGTATGGCTTTTGTGAGCTTCCAATTGCTCAGGAGTAAAGCATGTCTGATTGGCCATAGAATTTTCTCCTTCCCTTGATCTGGTGTATATATGTGACTTCTTCAGCTGATCTGACAACCCTTGTTTACCAGGGGAGTGTATAGGCTACTAAGAAGCCTGTTCAGTAGTAAACCAGGTTTGTTAACCTTGTGGTTAAGGTGAATCATCTAATAAAAGAGCCTGGAGCCCTAATTTTTAATTAAATGATGCCTGTAGGTATAGTGTCTGTTAGCAGGTTTACCGCTCCTTGTTGGTTAACTAAGCCTGGTCTATCACTTAATCTTGTTCTTAGTGTACCCGCCAGGGTTACAGTAGGTTGATCATTGTCACTACTAAATACACAGCCTTGCCAACAGGTGTGTAAAGGGAATGGTAATGGGAAAGCTTTGCTGTTGTCGTTGCTTAAATGTGTGTGTGTGTGTGTGTGTGTGTGTGTGTGTGTGTGTGTGTGTGTGTGTGTGTGTGTGTGTGTGTGTGTGTGTGTGTTCACACGAGAATAAATATATGGGTGGTTGTGAGTGTGTGTATGTGGTACTGTAAAGGCTCTCTCACAGATGTACTCCTTCCTTGAGGAGACAAGTCACTTTGGATCAATACCTGCCTGCCCCATGCATCGGAAATTCCTACAGGGAGAAAATGGCTTTCGCATAGACTCACACCATACAGCGTGGCGTGCACACACACACACACACACACACACACACACACACACACACACACACACACACACACACAAATTGACATACGCATACAGTACACACAAATGGCCATACACACATACACACACACATTCATGCAGCATGTGGCCGGCTGGCCAATTCATTAGTGCAACTGATGCGCCAGGTCATGATGACCTTGTCATTGCCGGGGTCGGTGTTTGTGTGTGTGTGTGTGTGTGTGTGTGTGTGTGTGTGTGTGTGTGTGTGTGTGTGTGTGTGTGTGTGTGTGTTTGTGTGCCACACTACATTTGTTGTGCTCCAAGCTGTATTCAGATAGAGACGATAGACTTTAATGTGCATTTAGTTGTTGTGGCTGTCAGGACTTTGAGCACATAACTACAAGAGCAGCACATTTGGAAAGTTCCCTCTCACATACCTCATTGCTTTTCACTTTAAACTCAAGTGTGTGTGTGTGTGTGTGTGTGTGTGTGTGTGTGTGTGTGTGTGTGTGTGTGTGTGTGTGTGTGTGTGAGAGAGAGAGAGAGCGGGGACAGAGATGCTGGTAGTTATCTCAGATATCTCAATGATTGTGTGTGTGTGTGCGTGTGTGTGGTGCGTGTGCGTGTGTGTGTGTGTGTGTGTGTGTGTGTGCATTCTTGTGTGTTTGTGTGTGTGTGCGTGCATGTGTACGAGCGAGAGAGATACTGTAGGTCTGAAAAAGTTGTTTTACATTTTTGTGTGTGTCAGTGTACAGAATGTGTGTGTGTGTGCCCATGCAAGTGTGTGTGTCCCCGTTTGTATGTCTCTCTGTGTGTGTATGCGCATGTCCGTGTGTGTGTGTGTGTGTATGTGTGTGTGTGTGTGTGTGTGTGTGTGTGTGTGTGTGTGTGTGTGTATGTGTGTGTGGGAGGCTCATACTGCTGACTCATATCCAGTGCTCAGTGTGTGCAGGGTGCGAGCAGGGGATAGGTGATGGGCCTGACCCATGTTGCTTCAAGGTAGTGTGGGTGGGTGGGTGGCCACAAACTTTTTTAAAAACGCCCTTTTGCATGCACTCCATGGGTAGCCCTTTTAGAAAAAGCTCCGGTATTTTTCCGCTTCTCTCTCTCTCTCTCGCTCCCTCTGCTTTCTGTCTTTCATCACAGTTTGTGCGGGAGGAAGGTGGGTGATAATTACATGAACCATTCATGCAGGGTAATTTACTGTACTTTTCTTCTGCAGACGGGAACTGAGGAAACAGGCCTATCTAAAAACGAGACGAAAAAAGACACAGACGAAGACACACATTTTTTACCTTTGTAAATTAAGTGAAAGACTCACTAGGAAACCCCCATTATCACCGTGACACATCACATCCCATTACAGCACACAGTGCCGAATGCAGAGGACAAAATGGCATCCATGCCTCACCTGTGCATCCATAGCTCAAGGGAGCAGTGTCAGGGTGAGGTATCGTACGCTGTTCAGCGTACTTCAGTCATGGAGGAGGACGGGGGAGAGCTCTGGTTAGTCGGCTAAAAAGAGTGTCAGCAAGTCAAGCCTACCCAACGTGGTCATGGCAGTGGCTGCCATGAGGTGTCATTTGAGAGCTTGTCTGCTTGTCATGGAGAGAGAGAGGAAAGTGCCACTTACACTGGCAGGTGAATCAACTGTATGACACGACACTTGGTCATCAGCATGAAGCATTTGACATGAGTCACTTGTGACTTATTTGACACAAAATGCTTTCTGTGTGTGTGTGTGTGTGTGTGTGTGTGTGTGTGTGTGTGTGTGTGTGTGTGTGTGTGTGTGTGTGTGTGTGTGTATGCGTTGTGTATGTGTGTATGTTTGTGTGTGTGTGTGCATGCACATGTCTCACACTGCACATGCTTTTAAAATAGTAGCAGGCATATGTTTCATTGTACAAAGCTACACACACCCACACACAGACATAGACAAGCACACGCACACGCACATGCACGCGCACACACATGCATGCGCTCACTCCAAGCATATACTCTGCCGAGTCTTTGTTTTCCTTGGGCTCAAAATTACCTTCGTTGGGTCAGCAGGTTAATTGGGTACCCAGTGCTAACTGGCTGAAGCTAACCTCCCACACCCACAGTATTGGAGGTCACCAGCCACCTCTGCTGATTTAAACCCTTAGCTATGGGGTCCATGTGCCTGGTGTTTGCTCTGTTTTATGGCTTGCCCTAAGGCCTGACACTCTAGAGGAGGATGGCTGATGGTGGTGTGACAGTTCATTCATATTGAATGAGGAGGAGAAAACAATGGATGAAACTGCACTCTTGAATACTGTAGAGGTTACTTTTACAGTAAACGTACACAATTGTATTTTTGAGGAAATTGTAAAGGACTTTGTAAAGGGTTATTGCATTGAACCTTCTTGTGTATCTATACTTTTATATCTGGTTGTGTGTGTGCGTGTGCATGTGTGTATGTGTATGTGTATGTGTATGTTTGTGTGTGTATGAACATTGATAAAAAGCACCAGATACATACGTAAGTTACGCGTTTCCCCTCTGAGACTTAGTATTTGCACTAGGGCTGGGCGATATGGAGAAAAAAAAAGCTCTCGATATATTTTGTCTATATCTCGATATTCGACATATATCTCAACATTTTCAATTCCCCCTATAAGAGGCAAAAAAACCTACACATTGGCATTTATATATATGCTTCGAGACAAACCTGTATGAGCTGCGGCTGTGCAGTCAGAAATTTGACAAATCGAAGTAACAGCATAGAAGAATCGGAGCGTTCTCTTCTGGTATTTCTATTATTGCTATGATAACCGAGCCTTAGACGGAAGGCAGAGGTGCGCTCTGATGCAAGAGCAGCGCGGAGGAAGAGAATTTTATTCTGGCAATCTCAGAATTTTGAAAGTTTATCACTTATCTCGATAAATTCGATATGCCAAAATCTACTTTGATATGTTTCTCTTTCTCGATACATCTTAAATCTCGATATATTGCCCAGCCCTAATTTGCACATCCATATCAACCAGTATGCTAACTAACACATGAGAGCAAACCACCCTACTGGATGTGCTAAAATAGTTGAATGTTTTCAAGAGCCACTTCACACACAGTCATTACGTTACCTTACTCTTCTCTCTACACTTAGCTGACAATGTTATCCATAGCGACTTACAGATATTCACAGAGTATTAGTTACAGTCCCTGGAGCAGTGTGGGTTTAGGTGACTAGCTCAATGGCACCTCAGCGGAGTGTAGTAGTGAGTGGAAGGAGTGGGATTCGAACCAGCAACAGCCCACTGATCTAAAGCCCATCTTCTTAACCATTAGGCCACGACTGCCTAGTCATTTCACAAAAGATCCATCAAGGGTTCACAAAGCTTCTGACTACAAACTTTGCTGAGGTGCTTGAAGTTACTCGCTAATTCAAAGTCCCAGTCAGAGATGTCTTGCTGTACAGTATGCACTCAAGTAAAAGATTTCACTTCACCAGAAAACAGATAAGATGTCAGCAGCCACCGTTGTTGTCAGTGAACATCCTCTGGAACAGAATGCGGTGGTCCCCTAAAGACACGTTTGACAGGCAGGAACATTCACCTGTTGATCAACAGCACCTCATCTGACTGGAGGCAGCACTTCGCTTGTCTACAGCGAGTACGAACAGGACAGGCGGGCAATTAAGAATGACAGATCTTCAGCAGATGTTTCTCCGTGTGTGTACAGTATTCTGTAAGTAGTCAGCTTTATTGAAATCCTCACGAAGTCAGCCATGTGTGCAGTGTTGTGGGTATGCTGTTGTGTACACATTATGTCCCATTCAATTCAACTTTGAGATAATGTCTGACTCATCATTTCTTGGATCAGCCTGTCACAGTAAGTGACTTGTACCTCTGCACAATTTTTCCGCGCGTTCTTGTATGTGGGAATTTTATCCTGAAGCATCTAGCCACTCATCCCCTCAATTTCCACTTAACTTATACCTTCCTTTCCCCTCCTTCTTGTTATGGGGTATGGGTTTTCACCCTGTAACCCCCCACCCCACCCCCAGGGGTGTAGCAAATTCTGGGCCCTATGTACAATCCACTCCAATGGACCCCTGTAAATATGGAGATTATTGGATGACCCAGAACTGATATTGTTGCTGTCACTGTTTGCTGTTATCTCTGTAAAGTTGACTTAAGGGGTCATCTTCCCCCATGCTATGTGGTGGCTCAAACACCTGGGGTGCCACTGGCCCTGACAAGACAAAGGGACACTTTTGGGGTGGGGGGTTGCCGTATATAAGCTCACCTCAGAAATTCCTCTGGGAGTCTCTTTCCATCTCTAAAGGGGCTCCAATCTCTGTCTTTCTCTCCCTCTCTCCCTCTCTCTTTCTCTCTCTCTCTGTCTATCTATCTTGGGTAAACTGTATTTGATTTCACTGTATCCTATGTAACCTACAGTAGCGTTGAGTTAAATGTAATGTTACCTTGCAGTTGATAATTAAATTGTCATATAACTTTCATTCATTTGTATCTCCTCATCTGTATCATGCCATTTGCCTTTCCTGTGTCTTAAGTCAAGTTAACACTGCTTCTGTTTCAAATGCCCACTCCTTTCCGTCGTTGGTTAGGAATAAAGTGGAGGGAAAAGTTTTTATACTTTTACACCCCCAAGCCATATCTCTACATAAATCAAGCACTTCATGGGCCCCCTATATACATGGGGCCCTGGTGACTCAGTCACACTTTATCCCCCTGTACGACACCCCTGAATCCCCCCCCCCCCCCAAAAAAAAAAAACCCTTCTCCAATTCTTCTTGAGCCGAGACAATCTGCTGAATAAATACACCTTTGTACATTATCATGGCCTGGTCCTCTGTTTACTTATCCGTCCCAGTGGACTCCATCTTTCTTGTCTTCAAGAATAGCAGCGTCTAAATTGCTTCCCTCATGTCCTCAATGGCCTTGGAATTACCGTGACTCAGACTTGTTGGCAGGCATGTTGATTTGTGTGTGTGTGTGCGTGTGTGTGTGTGTGTGTGTGTGTGTGTGTGTGTGTGTGTGTGTGTGTGTGTGTGTGTGTGTGTGTGTGTGTGTGTGTGTGTGTGTGTGGAGCCCAGTCTCGCGGAAACTGTATGCTTCATGGTGCCACTTAGTGTATAACATGGCCAACATTTCTCCTCCCATTCTTGCTGTGCTCACATGGCAAGTGTTTTGGAGGGTACACTGTGGCCAACATTTCTCCCCATTCTTTCTACTCTTTTCTTTTTTGCCTTTATTTTTGACAGGATAGTGGAGGAGAGACAGGAAAGGAGTGAAGAGAGAGACAGGTGAGGAATTGAGCCCGCGTCGCTGGGGTAGTAACTCAGTGCCTATACCGGTTGGCCACGGCAGGGCCATTTCTCCCCTTTCTGCTCACACTGCAAGTGTTTCGTAGAGTATAACACGGCCAACACGGAACAACACTTACCCTTAGGCAAGAACATTTTGTTCACTCTGCAGGCAGGATGTTGTCCAGCGGCTGTCTGCGGACGACGGACACCCTTGGGCTAACGATGTCATTGCACATCCCTGGCTCGATCTTGATTGACACAACCAGACTCGCCCAACTCCCAATCAGCTGTCCAAGTGATTGATCAGGCAGCAGCATCTCTGCTAGTCATTTGAGGCGTTTGAGAAACTCACGACAGTGTCAAAATATTGATGATTTTTTTTCTCCCTTCAGACGTGCATGTACTTCCTTAATTCCCCACCACTGAGTCACGGTGACACAGCTGTGCTCGGATCGGCCAGAGAATTTAATGATTTCATTTGACTCTATAATTCAACACTATTAAATATTCACGAGATTATGAACTGAGGAAGTTATGATTAACCTATAGCAGCATGGCTATGTGAGTGGACCATCCGCACTCTAAATCAACACTTTTGGGGACCACATTCACAGCAAAGCAATTTTCCAAAAAAATTACATTATATGCTTAAAGATGAATTGAATTGAAAAAAGGTCCATTTCTGCTTCATCGTCTCCATGCCTGCCTGCCAGTGGATGATACTGTGCTTCGTGAGACGTGACTAGCTCTTCCAGACTTTGAAATGTGTTTCACTGTAGCCAAAACACGATGGTCACTGTATTACCGGGCCACTGTCTCACAGTCCCCCGCTCTCAGCCAGGATCAATCCAAATCAGGTTAATCTCCAGTGGCATCTTCTAGAGTGGACCGGTAAGAGTCGTCTGGGGGTTGTATATATGTGGCGAGGAATGAGAGGAAGTGACTGGCATACACAATAATGTTAATTAAATAGATACGGAAGTCTACAAGGCTGCCTTATTTCCCGTGACCACTGTACTTAATATATGAACTCCTTCACTTTGTGAATGAGAGGTCTATGTGTAAAAATTTCACAGAAGGCTGTTAATTTGAGTATTTTTCCTTAGTACTGTAGCTGCATTGAAATGCCATGTTCAAAAAAACACCACATCAACAAGGTCATGGTAGTAGCCTATAAAATTACATTTACTAATCAATTTTTCTTGCATATACATTGTCCTCCGTATTCCCGTTTTTCTTTTTTCCTTCCATGGACTGCCCTTATTGCTTACGGTGCAGTGCTGAGGGCTGGGGTGAGGTGATCTCCTGGGATGTTCCTTTGAACCTCATTAGCGTTTAATAGGCAGGCAAATTAGTGTGGACGAGCCGCAGGCAGAAGACCAGAGGGATGGGGAGACCGGGAGACCGGCCGAGATGGGGTAGAAGGTGAATCGAGGACAGAGGGAGAACAAGGAAGAATTTAGAATCAAGTCACACCAACTGGACAAAAATAGGCTGTAGGAACATTGAAGTGCTCTTTTTACACAAGATAAGACATTGTGGAAAATAGATGGACGACTTCCTGAGTGTTACATCACATCACATTATACTACATTACATCACATTGCATTACATTGCAGTTATTTTAAGTACAGGGAATTCGTTGGTATATCGCATGGTATATTTGCGATACTTGGCATGGATTTATTACATTTTTTTGTTAGTTATGACTCATTTTGTTGGGTTTGTTTATTTCTGTATGTCGTGGGGTCTAGTTAGTCTCTGAGCATTTCCAGTGCCCATTATGCCCTTTGTCATGTGTTGAGGTTGGTCTTACTGTTTTCAGACCAACAGAGCGAGAGCGGTGCTGGTGTCCATTCCCGCACCAGTTACGTTCGGGACTAAAGCGCTTTTTCGACTTTATTTGACAGGACAGTGCGAGAGTTGGACAGGAAGCAAATGGGGAGAGAGATGGGAAGGGATTGGCAAAGGACCCAGGCTGGGAATCGAACCCGGGTCAGCCGCATGGTAGACGAGTGCCCTACCGGTTGGCCACGGCAGGGCCTCGGACCATCTGCATTCATACTGGGCTCTGAACTTTACTGTATCTGACCATTTGTTATCTGGATGAACCTGCTGATGTCCACATAACAAGTGCAGGTGTATCATTGGTGTGCTATCTACTCAGTGTTGCGTAAGCACAATACCTACATAAGTACACACACACACACACACAAATGCTCTCTCTCTCTCTCTCTCTCTCTCTCTCTCTCTCTCTCTCTCTCTCTCTCTGTCTGTCTGTCTGTCTGTCTGTCTGTCTCTCTCTCTCTCCACGTATGGTCACTCCACTAGTCAGAAGCCCAGATGGGAAGACAGCAAAGCTGTACATTATATAAGCAAAGCAGTGCCTGTCTGCATTTGAGCTGCTTATTATTATGACGCTAGATGTCTGACATTTCACAATTTTTTTTTTTTAACTTGAATCTCATTATTTTCTCGGCAGCTGCAGCCAACCATTCATCATCTGCAAATCTCAGAAGTTTTTGTTTTCCGTTAAAACAAAGCTATGTCGGCAGCTGCCTGAACTGAGATGTCTTTGCTGTGACTGATGGTGTGATGATGCACTGTATGTACTGTGTACTTCATCAATATATCACTTGGACAGTTGTTTTGAAATACTTGCATCAGTCAGTCATAGTGTTCTGATATCTAAACATTTCTCTCTATTATTTTGTTGCTTTTGATGGGTTGTACTTGACGGTCGCAGCCATTTAAGACTCCGCTCCTCCTAACCTTCACATTCTCTCCACATAATCTCTTTGCTACGTGCTTTCGTCCTTTCTTTTTCCGTCAGACTCTCCTCTTTGTCCTTCCCTCCTCCCTCTCTTTCACCCATCTCTCATCTGCTCTTCTCTCACCCCCTTCTACTCTCCTCTTCTCCTCTTCTGACTCTTTTCTTTTGTTCTCTTCTTCGCAGCCTTTCCTTCACCCATCCTTTCCCTTCATGAATCATGTGTTCGTCTCCTCTCCTCCTCTCCTCTCCTCTCCTCTCCTCTCCTCTCCTCTCCTCTCCTCTCCTCTCCTCTCCTCTCCTCTCCTCCTTCCCTTCCCCTCTCCTCTCCTCTGCTCTCCCTCTCCTCTGCTCTCCCTCTGTTCTCCTCTCCTCTTCCTCTCCTCTCCCTCTCCCTCTCCTCTCCTTTTCTCTTCTCCGTTCTCCCCCCCTTCTCTCCTCTCCTCTCCTCTCCTCTCCTCTCCTCTCTTCTCCCTCTCCTCTCCTCTCCTCTCCTCTCCTCTCCCTCTCCTCTCCTCTCTTCTCCCTCTCCTCTCCTCTCCTTTTCTCTTCTCCGTTCTCCTCCCCTTCTCTCCTCTCCTCTCCTCTACTCTCCTCTCCCTCTCCTCTCCTCTCGTCTCCTCTCCTCTCTTCTCCCTCTCCTCTCCTCTCTTCTCCTTCTCTCTCTCCTCTCCTCTCCTCTCCTCCCCTTCTCTCCTCTCCTCTCCTCTCCTCTCCTCTCCACTCCTCTCCTCTCCTTTCCTCTCTTCTCCCTCTCCTCTCCTCTCGTCTCCTCTCCTCTCTTCTCCCTCTCCTCTCCTCTCTTCTCCTTCTCTCTCTCCTCTCCTCTCCTCTCCTCTCCTCATTTTGACCTTCCCATCCAGTGAGTCATCATACACGGTGGCGTGTACGGTGGGTCACTTTGAATCTTGTCTTGTCTTGTCATGCGTAATCTCTCTCCACATGTCCATTTCAGACATACACGTACAGCAGTAGTTGACAGAAGTGTGTTGCCATTGGGAATGTGTCCTTACACTCTCTCTTACTCTCCCTCTTGCTCATTCACTCATACAGCTTCACTCTTTCCTCAGCACACTTGGCAATGCCCAGTACTTTACCTCTCTCTCTCTCTCTTTTGCTCTCTCTATCTTTTACCTCTACCATTCCCCCTCTCTCTCCCTCTCCCTCTCCCTCTCCCTCTCCCTCTCCCTCTCCCTCTCTGTCTGTTTGTCTGTCTCTCTGTCTCTCTCTATCTGTCTGTCTCTCTCTCTCTCTCTCTCTCTCTCTCTCTCTCTCTCTCTCTCTCTCTCTCTCTCTCTCTCTCTCTCTCTCTCTCTCTCTTTCTCTCTGTCTCATGATTTTTGTTTTTGTCTGTCAATCCTCTATCACCAAAGACTTACCCCCTCTCTCTCGCTTTCTGTTTCTCTCTCTCTAGCTCTTTCTAACTCTCAGTTCCAAATCCACTGCCCCTCTGCTACCTCTCCCTTGTGTGTGCGTGTGCGTGTCTGTGTGTGTGTGTGTGTGTGTGCTTGTGCGTGTCTGTGTGTGTCTGTCTGTGTGTGTGTGGCAGAGGCAAAGGCAGTCGGAGCCTGGCCAGTGTACGGAGACCATGCAACAGTGCATTAATGCAGACACTGCTCTCCCCTCCCCGTAAGACACGATGCGATCGATACCTCAACCCTGTGTGTGTGTGTGTGTGTGTGTGTGTGTGTGTGTGTGTGTGTGTGTGCGTGCGTACGTCATGTGTGTGTGTGTGTGTGCGTTGCATGTGTGTGCGTCTTGTGTGTGTGTGTGTGTGTGTGTGTGTGTGCGTTGTGTGTATGTGTGTGTGTGTGTGTGTGCGCGTGCGCGCGTTGTGTGTGTGTGTTTGTGTGCGCGTTTTGTGTGTGTGTGTGTGTGCCTACCCTGCCCTTTGACAGCCGTCCAACTCAGCCCAACCCTCCGTCTCTCCTCTCATTTCTCATCACAGTGTACACACACTACATTCACACACTAGACTCAGCATCTATGTTTCCCTCTGAACATTTGTTAGACTGTCATCATCAGAAAAGCCATGTTGTGTGGTTTCAAATGAAATGTTATTTATATAGCACAAAATCATTTACATAATAGCTCTAAATGCTTAGACAAACAGATTAAAAAGTAGTACGATTTAAAGAGAAAAGATCAGATTTAAAGAGAAATAAAAGCAAATTTAAAACAACGTAATATGACCTCTTTCCAAACTGAATATGATTTACAATTTATTTTTTTCTAAAGCAAGCTTAGAAAATCCATTCACAATAGAAGATGTTCATCTTTTCAGGGGAGCTAATCAAAGTGGGAGGTGTTGTCAAGATGTCCGCCTTAACTGTACACAGCAAATTGTGCAGTGTTAATTCAATACTTACAGAGTAGAGACAGCAACATGGGTGTAAAATAGAACTCTCTCTGTGTCAAAGTACTTTACACTTACCACAACACTTACTTTAAGTTCTATCAGAAACCCTGATCTTTGTATTTTATCATACAACTCAATGCATTCATATCCTCTCAAGGCTCGTCATTCCTGCTGCTGCACAGATATGACAAGCAGTTTTGTTGCCAGACAACCATGACTTGTTTTGACATCGGGGAGATTTTTGGGGGACTTACGGCTGTATCACATGATAATCTTCTTGAGATAAGGAGACATTTTTGTGTTTTTGTTTTTATCTCTCACGGCTGTGAATAGAACAGTTTGATTTTTAGAGAAAAGCAGTCAAGTGAATAAGCTTAGATGTTTTGCGCACTAGGAAAAACCTGCTTTGTACATTTTAGAGAGCCTTACACCCTGTTGGATAAAAGTTGGATTTCATACGGTAATCCTGCTGACACAGAAAGTGAAGAAAGCATTACTGAATATCTTTACATACTGTGGGAAAGATGGAAGACATGGACACAGCCAGTTGGTGGTTGGCAGTTAAACCTAGACTTTAAGAAACATGTTTCTCTTTTAGTTTATACATATTTGACCTTTCACATCTTTAACACCTTAAGATGCGGCTTTATACATTTGTTTTTACCAGTATGGTAATGACCAAGTCGTGGTGCATTACTAAAAGGCCTGTGTTGTGTCATAGTATTGTAGTGCTATGGTGGTTACATTTCAATGGCTATTACAGCGTGCCACTGGAGGTACGGCGCGCATTAAGGGGCTACGCCTTTGCAATTATTAAATCTTTGGTGTTACTTTACTTGTTATTTTAGCTTTTTTTTTAAAGATGTTGAAGTGTGTCGTGTATATGAAATGCACTATTGCATACAAATGTAGACCTTGTTTTGGCTAGCAGCGATAAGCACCCGGTCATTAATGTGCTGGTACATCTGCCTCATGTTGCTATCAGCTCTCAATACTACAGTAGTTAATGTCTATACAGCTTCCAATGCTAGTGAATGTCAAAGGGGAAGAGCTACTGCTGATTTAGATCATCAGGTTGGCATCTTTACTGCTCAGGGCTAATCTGTGGATGATCTCTCTCTCTCTCTCTCTCTCTCTCTCTCTCTCTCTCTCTCTCTCTCTCTCTCTCTCTCTCTCTCTCTCTCTCTCTCTCTCTCTCTCTCTCTCTCTCTCTCTCTCTCTCTCTCTCTCTCTCTCTCTCTCTCTCTCTCTCTCTCGCTGTGTATGTGTTTGTGCACCTGTGCCTGTGTGTGCTTGTGTGTGTGCC
>NC_085880.1:13660974-13675974 GCF_034702125.1 Engraulis encrasicolus | reverse complement strand
TTCGAGAGAATCTACTAGACTAATGCTTGAACTGGCCTTGCCCCAGGGCAGACTCCTGACATGATGTTTAGTTTAGTTTAGTTTAGTTTGTGAGTGTGTGTTTGTGTGTGTGTGTACTCGTTATTTCCTCTTTATTAAAAAAAAAAAAACAAAAAAAACAAAACTAACCCCTCTTTGCAATTGCACTTGTTGTTCTGTATATCTCTTGTGCACTTTGTATTTGCTTGTGATGTTGGCTTGATTATGTCCTCTTTTGAAAGTCGCTTTGGTTATAAAGCGTCTGCCAAATGCAATGTAATGTAATGTAATGTAATGTATCTGTGCCGCTACCGCCTTGAGGTGTGTCCAGAAGCTGTGATGGTCATAGCTGGCACATCTGTGAATCTCTGATGATTTAATGGAATGGTGTTTTCTGTGGTGTGAATATTAGTGAGCTACATTGTTGTACATTAGCAGAAGAGGAAGGCCTTGAGCACTCTCTGCCCAAGGAAAAAAGAAAACATGATCTACTAGTATATTGAGTGGTAGTGGACACAATGTATATTAGAGGATTAATCACTTTTTAATTGCTCTAAGAGGTTCAGTTAATTTAATGAGGTAATCATTCATAATTAGGCTTGTTTTTGAAAGTGATAGATAAACGAGGATCCGGCAGGTTGAATTAGAGAGAGCCATTAGAATGTGTCAAACACGGGTTCTGGAATAATGATCAGGGTTCTTGATTAATTCTCATTGCAATACTGAGTGATTGAATACTGAATTTACTGAGTTTTCGTATGAACATGTTCAATAATGTAGGCCTACCATATGTAGGCTATTTTTGTTTGTTAGAGACCCCAGATTCAGCTAGTTTTTAAAAAAGGAAAAAAACCCAGAACACGAAGTTTTCATATATTTGCTTTCTGAGGATCGTCAACATTTCCAAAATGCAAAATAAAAACTTCAAAAGTGATTTTGCTCTGCCCATTAGGCAGTTAAGAGCAGCATATGTTGGTAAATTATAGGTTAACGGGAGTCTGTCAGTCCTCATTTGAGTTAATTAGTGTTGATTTTACAGACAACACTGTTCAAACACCCAGCTCCCTGAAGAAATATCCCGCAGCATTTGGTGGATTAAAACCCTCATTTATCATAGGCCAGTCCAGGGGGACCCCTCTCCTTCCCCCAAGTCTTTAACCACGCTTGGAGCGTTTGCTAGTAATTACTACTCTCTCTTGTTTTGGTCCTGCTGCTGCTGGTGGTATTACAGTTTTGCTTGAAGACCTAGCTCGACTCAGTGTGACCTACCGCGTTGACACAAATTCCCAAATCTGACCCAAAAGACATTTTGAAGAAGAAAAAGAAGAAGAGGGATTAATTCAGTGAGAAACTCTTCTTCCCCAGTCATTTACAAAGTGTAATGTCATAAAAGAGCGGGCCATTAAGTCCCATTTGGTCATGTTATCCGATTATAGAGCCTGGCTTCATGGGGAGTAAATTAATAGCTTCTTCTGTTCATCCGACGAGTTTGCTATGTGGTGGAGTTCATTCATTCCTGAAGATAGGCTTCTCTGTAAGAATGCCACTACCTGACCTTGACCAATAAAATGTCTTGGTACACATTTTTTTATTAATTCAATTCAAACATACAGGTGGTTTGTACAATGTTGTGAAACATGGTTTGTTTATGGTGGCGCTGTGGCGCAGTGTGCTAAGCCCCCCACATTTGGGCTTGCATGCCCACGGGAACCCCGGTTCGAGTCCGGCTGGGGTCATTTTCCGATCCCACCGCATCTCTCTGTCCCACTCGCTTCCTGTCGCCATCTCAGACTGTCCTATCAAATAAAGTCATAAAAGCCCATAAAAAATATATTTAAATTGTTTATTTAAAATATTTGTGTGTCGAATTAGTGAGATATAAGATTTTGGTCCAAAACACATAACACATTTGGGTCCACATAAAATGTGGGTTTAAAGTGCATGATGGCAGAACATACTAATGGCACAGTAACATGAGGTTGGGATGGCAGTTGGAAGGGCAACATGTTTTAAACATGTTGCTAATATCGCTGATGAATAATGTTTGATATGGAGTGCTACTTGGCTGTAAGGTCTATCATAATAACATTATACTCGTCATTGTTGTTTTTCAGAATAGAAAATAGTTGCTGCACTGACAATCTGTTGAAGTCAGCTGGACATTTAAATATCATAACATTGTGAAACATTTTATCTCAAGAGCTTTTGTCAAGACGTCTGTCAGATCTGGCACTGACACGTGTGCTCATTCAAGCACCATGCCGTTGAAACACACACACACACACACACACACACACACACACACACACACACACACACACACACACACACACACACACACACACACACACACACACACACACACACACACACACACACACACACACACACACACACACATCCCCCTGGGCGGTCCGCTTACACCAGTGTCCTGTTTGCCCTCACTCCAAAAACATTAGCCGCTGCCCAACTACCTGAGGCTTGTGACAGGCTGGTTGTTAGCCTTTTGTAAATAGATGCATGGAGTCGTTAATATTCCTTCATGTTATTCAAACATGACAGACTCATTATCGTGCTACAGCTGGATGATGGGGACATAAACTGTAGGCCTTTCATCCCCCACCCTCCTCTCTACGCACGGATGTACGCACGTACGTACGCACGGATGTACGCACGCACGCACACACACACACGCACGCACACACTCCTTCCTCACTCTGGCAGTAAGGGGAGTGGACAGCTGCGATGATGGGATTTTTTACACACACACACACACACACACACACACACACACACACACACACACACACACACACACACACACACACACACACACACACACACACGCACACACGCACACACACACACGAGCATGTGTACACACAGAGTGGCTGTCTGTCCGCAGACGAGGTCTGGAAGGTGATTAAACTCTGTTAGGCTTTAATTGTTTCAGTGATGGCTACCACGCTCCAATGGCTTTTTCCCCCCTCCTCTCCTCACTCGTCCGCTGTGGAGCTTCTTGTCCCCTTTTTTATGGTCGTAAAGGGTGGAGAGTAAAGGCGGTGCGGCGTAATGGCTTTAGGATGGCGACGGCAAGAGAAGGGAAGCACATTTAGAACAGCTTAAGCAGACAGAGGCCACATTATAGGGCTGGCACTGGCATTGTTCAGGCAGGCAGGCGGGGCGGAGAGGGGTAACAAGAGGTTAGAGGAGGGGAGACAAGAAGAAAGGAAGAGGAGAGCAGGGGAGAGGAGATAAGAGAAGACTAGAGAGGACAGGTGAGGAGCTAGGAGTAGGGAGAAGAGGAGAGGCATAAGGGTCAATGACGTTTTTGTAGTACTGTAGCAGATGTCAGGATGTGCAAGCACAGCAAATGTCACATTTGTATGTAAATGTTTTTTGTTTGTTTGTTTTTACTGGATTATCTAAGAAGCATATCCAATGGTTGTATATTGATTACCAATTACTAGTTAAATGAAGGCCATTAACTCTGGTTGTAACAACTGACATCTGCTACTAAAAAACGTCATTGATCCATAAATAGATAGCAATAGCATTGCACAATATAGGTGGGACTGGGAAGGAGGAATACTCAAGGCAAGATGAAGGCAATGGGAGGTTAGAGTAGCCAAGAAAAGACAGACAGACAGGGGTCATAATATCAGAGGCACTACTCTGGGAGATGGGACTGAGGATCCTCAAGACAGAATAAAGGTAACATGGTTAGAAGAAAAGAGGAAAAGAGAAGAGAGGAGAGCAGAGCGGAGGAGAGGAAAGGAGAAAGGAAAGGAGAGCAGAGTGGCGATGAGAGGAGCCGGAAGCAGAAAGGAGAGGAGAGGAGAAAAGAGGATGAATGAGGAGAGGAGAGGAGAGCAGGAAGGAAAGGAGACGGGAGAAGAAAATAGGAGAGGAGACGGGAGGAGAAAAGACAGGATGAAGGAGGCCAGGAGAAAGGAGAGGAGAGCAGGAAGGAGAAAACAGGCTTAAGCAGGCAGACGGGACATTATAGTGGTGGCAGTGGCTTTGGATTTAGAGGGTGAGAAATGATGACGAGAGATATAAGGAAATGTAGTAGAGGTAAGGGGAGGTTAAGGAGAGGGGAAAAGAAGAAAAGAGGGGAGAGTAGAAGAAATGAGACGAAAAAAAGAGTAGATGAAAGAATTAAGCAGAAAAAAATGCCACATTTCAGTGCCGGCAGTGGAATAGCTCAGGCAAATAGAACTGGAGGGGATGGGACATTATGGGACTATACTTTAAGGACACACAAAGGTAAGAGGAGATCAAAGTAGAGGTGCATAGAGGAGAGGGATAGAAAAGAGAGTGTGAGGAAAAGCATAGAGACCAATGGGACAGGATAAAGGGGGAGAAGATACGAAGGGAGAAGACAGGAGAGCAAAAGAGGATAAGAACGTGGAAGAAAGGATAACATACAGTAGCCTACATAGGAAGGAGGTAGGAGGTAAGGACAGGAAAATACACAGAAGAGAGAAGAGGAAAGACGCAAGGAGAGAAGTGGAGAGGATGGACATGAAAAGAAAGAACAGAGGAGAAGATAATGGGAAAGGGAACAGAAAAGACAAAGAGAATAGTACAATAGTAAAATCAGACAGGAGGACGATAGAGAAGGAAACGCATGAAGAGAGGATGAGAGGAGGAGGAATGAGAGGAAGAGAGGAGAGGAGAGGAGATGAGAGGAACTATTACAGAATAGGAGAGTAAGGAATAGAGGAAGCTAGAGAATGAAAGGCGTGACCTGAGGAGAGGAGAGAAATGAAGGTATGAGGAGAGGAGAAGAGGGAAGGGATGAGGAGAGGAGAGAAAGGAAAGAATGGGATGAGGAGAGGAGGGACGGAATGAGAGAATGAGAGGGAAAGAAAGACATGAAGAGAGGATGGGAGAGAAGAGGGAGGAGAGTAGTCTCCCCTGGGCCTTCTGAGCTGACAGGCTAGCCCCTTATGTGAGGAGAGGATAGCAGAGCAGAGGCAAGAGGAGAGCATCATAGAGGGAAGGAGAAGAATGTGCAAGTGAGGAGAGCAGTTGGGAGGAAAGAAGAGGAAAAGAAAGGAGAGAAGAGACAGGACAGCAGAGGAGAGTATTACACTGTAGTAGAGTATAGGAATGGCCGAGAGAAAGTATAAGTGTAGAGGAGGGATGAGGAGAGAAGAGTGAAGAAAGGAAATAATAAGGAGAAGAGAAGAGAGGAGAGTAAAAGAGGGAAGGAAAGGAATGGCGACAGTAGGAGAGGAGAGAACAAATGAGAAGAGGAGAGGAGAGAAAGGAAGGGAAGGGATTAGGACAGGAGAGGAGGGATAGACTGAGAGAATAAGAGGTGAAGGAAATGCACGAAGAGAGGAGAGGAGAGGAGGGAAGGTATAAGGGGAGAAGCGGAGAGTAGTCCGTCTCCCTTGAGCCACCTGTGCTGACAGGCTAGCCTCTTATGTTTACAAGCACTCGTCTGGGGAAACCGCTGGACAGGCTCCAGGTCCAACCACGGAGAAACGTGGAGAAGAAGAACAGAGGGGAGAAAAAAATCCATGGCAGGTCGTTAATGTAATTTAATCAGCTGAGGAGGTCCATTTGGGAGCATGTTTAAAAATATCAATTTCAATCAATGTTGCTCTCTTCACTTACATGTTGAAGGTTGCTGTGGGTTTTACCGTAGACTTGGCAGCGCAGTGAAACACTGCAGTAGCCTGTAATAATACTGTAAAAAAAAGCCGGTTGCTATGGTTGCACTTTATTATTCCAATTAAGGTGTTCTGTTTGAGCTGTATTCATGTCAAGTCTTTAACTGTATTGTGTTATTGCTTTAAAGAAAAAAAGCTGTACCATCTACGTATGAAAGCCTATGCTATCATTAAGCAGAGCTTTATACTGTATCTGCTGGGTATTGTCTGGCATCTTCTTCAAGCAAAAGAATGAGGATCTTTTCAGATGTTAAAACAAAGACGTGGGATAAAGTAGGCTTGACACAACACCACCCACCGAGGTAGAGCGCTTACGTAATGGAAGAGCAGTTCACAGCGAACAGTTAGGAGAGAGGGAGGGAGAGAGAGAGAGAGAGAGAGAAAGAGAGAGAGGGAGAGAGAGAGAGGGAGGGAGAGCAAACAAGTTTTCAACATTCTATCTGTCCTACAAGCTAAGAACTCTCGTAGCATTTATATAGAACATGGGGAAGATGAAGAGTGGTGAGAATCACGAGCAGATGAAAAATGGCCTGTCTTTCATGAGTCATCTTCAAGGCAGAGATCTAAGAGCTCAGACGAATGTATATGCTGCGTTCTGGACCCTGGAGAAAGAAACGCTCCGGAACATCTCACTTTTTTGTTGTTCTAACTGTTTGATTTACAGTTTTACGTGCTTTACACTCCAAAAACTGGCAAGACATTGTCAAAGGCTCTTGTGGCTTTTGGTCTTCCGCTTTTTTCAAAAATTGTTTTTCATTTTTACGCTTGAAGTTTGCTGACAACACTAAGTTGTCAGTGAAAGGATTCATGCACATCTTGGTGTGTCAAGTATCTCTCTTCTGCAGTCAATGCACACACGGCTTTGTAGATTTCATCGCTAGGTGTTATTCATCCAGTTCATCTTTGTGGAGGTAGAGGAATGAAAGGGCATTAAGATCGAATACAATACACACATAAAACATCTTAAATAGGGGGCTTAAAGCTCCTCCTGTCAGCATCTCAAAATGAGGATAATTTGTCAAAACAAAATCATTTAATATATCACATTAATTTCCAAAGCCACGCTAAAGGAGGATTATACACGATTATGCTAAAGAGAAGAAAATAACACAATAGAGCCTTTAGAAAAGGTTGAATTAGCGGACGGCTTTGTTACTCCTCATTGTGCTGGTGCTGTCCTCCTTCAGAGCCTCCTCTCACCATGCTCCTATAGAGACTGCAAAAGTACTGCAGGGTATATAAATTATATGAAAAATATATAATATCCGTCTACTAAGTAAAAATATAGATATCTTTGACAGCATTTCAGCAACTCTTTGCAGAAGAATCCACCTCCAGATGGCAAGTCATTACTTTGAGCACCTGAGTGACCAGGGAAGCCGGCAGGTGCGGACAAAGAGGACAGTTGTCCCGGGCCCAGGGAGAGAAGAGAACCAAAATTGGGTTCTCATTGTATTGTATGTATTGGGTGGGGGCCCTTTGAGATGACTTTGTACTGGGCCTGGGCAAAGCTGTCAGCGGCCCTGTGAGTGACAATCAGTGCATAGAAAGGCTGCATGTCGTGTTAGGTAATGCAGTGGTCCTGCAGTGAACCTGCTCCCACACATTCTCTTTCTTATTCTGTCTTCCTCTTTTTTTCTTAGTCTTTCTATTCCTTACTTTTCCTATTTTTTCCTCCGTCACTCTCTCTCCATACCCCTTCTTTCTCTTCCTCTCTTTTCTCCTTCTTTTCTCGTTTTTACTTTTCCTATCTTATTTTCTTTTCTCTCACTTCTTTCACTCTCCCTCTCTATTTCTTCCTCTTCCTCTACTTCTGCATCTATATGCGATTACTTCCCAGCCATGGCAGCATAATGAGCCGTGCACACCTTTGATAGCTTCCCTCCCCGGGAATCAAGACCATTTTCATTATGATAATAATCATTAAAATATAATTCTGCCGAACGACGGATGCAGAGGAGCACCCTAGCGGAGAGGGTATTGGACTGTTGTGGAGTTTGAGAAACTAAAGGAAACTCGATTCAGACCTCTCTGTCTCTGTCTCTTTCTCTGTCTCTCTGACTGTCTCTCTCGCTGTCTCTCTCTCTCTCTTGCTCTCGCTCTGTTTCTCTCTCTCGACCTCTCTTTCTCCCTCTCCGTGTCATGGTATGGTCTTCCCTCCCTGCTCTTCTGTGACTAATTATCTGTCAAGCATTGGGAGAAATGGAAGAGTTAGCAATTTAAAGTTGTCACAGTGGTACACCACAGGGAGAGACATGGAGGGAGAGAGAGAGAGAGAGAGAGAGAGAGAGAGAGAGAGAGAGAGAGAGAGAGAGAGAGAGAGAGAGAGAGAGAGAGAGAGAGAGAGAGTGTGAAGGGAAAGAGGGTTGATATAATGTACAGCTTCAGCAGGTTTTATTTCTGGCTCCTTCTGGCGATCTGTCAGGTATTTACTGTGTAACAAAGCTGTCAAGGGCAATGCTGCTGTGCTACTATAGCATCAGTGGCCATAAAGCAGCAACAGTGCCTATGTCACCTTATTCAGTTGCATGGTTATTTATGGGTCAATTATGTTGTTTTTTTGGGCTCAGACTGTTGTGTTTATATAATGCGGTATGCCTGCTTACCATTATAGTTAAACTCATAGTTAATTAGTTCGACCTGTTTCACGTTGACGTACCCATATTTGACACTGAAAGGCCACCATAGGTGGGCGCAGGGGTTATTGGGAGTTCAGGGTGTTAAGTTGATATCACACAAAGTAAGATGATGCCTCTCGTTATTTTTTGAAACATAACACAGACGTCAGGTGGTAAATCCACAGTGAATGCCCATTAATTAATTAGTAAGCTAATTGGTAATAAATGTACTGCAATTAATATAATTCTTATATAATCCACTAAAAACAAAAAATATATTTGATCCATACAAAAGTGGCATTAGCTGTTGTTGTACCACCCTGACGTGTGCTACTACAACCCTTACCGCAGAAATACACCAGCGGCGATGCGATTCAAGCGACAGAGTGTAGCAGCAAGCGATACAAGCGATTGAGGAGACAAGAGTATGTCCGTACAGGCAGAAGGCAAAGCATTCAAGCATTCCCATTGGCTGTGGTCACTGACCTCTATGCAGTCATTGGCTGTCGCGGCTTGTCACCGAACCGCGTCATAGAAAGTTGAAAAGATTTCAACTTCAAATTGTCGCGCTCGTCGCGCAAATCGCTCTAGTCTCCAGAATCGCTTTTGTCTCTCGACTCAATACAAAGTCAATTACTTCCGTCGCTCGACTCGCTCAGATCGCCGCTGGTGTATTTCTGCGGTTATGCTTAATACTGAAGTAATTGAAAAGAATTCTTCTTTTACTTTTCTTTACTTTTGATTAAAGACATTGAACACATACTCAGTATTCATACTCGACACTTGGGCAAATTAACTTCATAAACTAGTAAATGGAATGCAATACTGACTGATGCAATGATGCAGTAATGGGATCTGCCCTGTCAAACTGCATTTGACAACTTTATATTACTGAAAACTGCAATGCCACTGTTGATTATCATAGGGTGACAGTAAAAGTTTAAAACTTTATCCAAAAATCCTGCATTTTAATTCACTGAACCTGCACAAAGATTTCCGTTGGAACTCAGTGACTGCTGAAACACAGAATGCTGCTAGTGTATGCCAGTGTATTTTTGTTTACTGTATGAACACACATGCACGCACGCACGCACACACACACACACACACACACACACACACACACACACACACACACACACACACACACACACACACACACACACACACACACACACACACATACGCACACAGACACACACACGAGTGATTCTCTAATTCGCCTACACTTTTAAGTCCGTGGATTTTATTTGGCAATTCCACTAACTATTAACTGCATCCAATGATGTTTTGGACATTAGAAAACATTTATCTTTCATATAATACAGAAAGTGTAGACATAGCATTATTTCCCTCAGCAAGAATGAATATTTAATACTGGTTTTGGGCGTTTTCATGCCGTCCTGTTTTCCAAATGTCAGATTCAGTCTTCATATTAGCATGTAAAGAAACTTGTTTTGCCCAAGACGATTGCAAATGTTGATTCACAGTAATCATCACAATATGACAAAACTGTCAGAAAGACCACTGTCCTTTCCATTATACATGAAATTTGCCATTTTGTGTGTGTCCACGAAAACTGTGTTAACCGTGTCACGGTCTGAAACCTCCTCCATAAATCAGTAATGGTTTGGTCTTAGGCCATACGAATAACATCACGTGATGTCATAACCTCTTTGGCAGGATACGGGAAGACTTTTTGGTAAATTTTGAGCTCCATCCTTCCATAATTTAATCCATTCTTTTTCATGTTCTCATAGCGGGAAAATTGCCTGTCAACAGTGTTATCAACATATTCATAAGAATCTGAATTAGAATTAGAAAAACACAGATAAAGCATACAGATACATGAATTGATTAAGGTGTTGTGGTGGACCTTCTGAGGTCCTCAGTTAGCACAACACCATAAAAATGGCTGAAATGTCAACGGTGTTACCGTCAATGGTGTTACAATTAAGTATGACAGTCAGGGTTGCCAGATGAGGCTGATGATTTCCAGCCCAAAAAATGATCAAAATCCGCCCTAAAAACCCGCCCAATTCTATTGATTTATATGGCAGTTGGAAGGTTTTTCTGATAGATGCCATTTTTACCCCCACACGGCCATCCTAAGCAGCCCAATTGGGCGGGAACCAGCCCAATCTGGCAACACTGATGACAGTTGAGGAGGAGTATGTTTTTGCCAATTTATATCCATATTGACAGACAAACAAACAAAATAATTTGTGTTCTAGGGAGATGGGTTTGTCTGCTCTGTTTTTTTCTCCTAAAAAAGTACCGACTTGTTCCCCTGCACTGTTGACCGTAACACAGTTGAGTTACACCGTTGACTGTTTTGAAAGTGTTTTTGCGCTATTGATCCCTTATGTGTTGGAAAAATCCTATGAACATACACTAGGGATTATCTCTGGAGAAGGAATTCTTGTGTAAGGAGGGTGACTATATTCAAATCAGACGTTACAGGGATTTATGATGAAAAATGTGTCAGTCTGTATCACAGTGACTCATAAAATCTTACTTATGAAGCTCAACAATCACATTTTCTATATCAGTTGCACAGATTAATGACAACATTACTGCTAAGGGACATAAGCACTTTCAAACATATATTGTTTCAACTCTGTAGTATTTGTATATATGTTTGAAATGACATAGTATTTGTCCATAACACTGTTGACAAAATAATTAAGCAAATGTTCGCTTTCATTAGAGTATTTATCAAATGATTTAAGATTAAGCTTGGCAATTTGTTTGTTTGGAAACTTAAATATATACACTATGTTAACATCTAGGTCATTTAGTTGAAAAAAAATACTGATAATTGACATTTTGCTTTTGCCAAAAGCGTAGGGAAATCGTAGAATCACTCGTACACACACACACACACACACACACATACGCACACACTTAAATCATATGCATCACATGCATTCTGTTGCGTTAACCCTCTTTGAAAAGGGCTGACCCTGTCGTTCCTGATACGTCAGTGTGTCCATGCACAATTCATCAGCTGCCAGGCCAGCAGTGCCCACTGAACCTCCCAAAGCACTATGGGAAGTAGTAGGGCTGGGCGATACAACTATATGTATATCGTTATGGTGATGGAAAAGTGTCTATCGTGCCCTTTCTCCTCTATCGTTTCTAACGTGAAAAACGAACTTTATCCACTTTTACAGCTATTATACAATTCAATATAGTTTAAAGGAACTTGATTGCTTGACTTGACGTGGGACATGACTCAATAAAGACAAAATATAGAAAATAACTGAAAACCTTTGTAATTGTGGTACTGTATGTAATGATGTATCGTTATGTGTGTGTGTGCACGTGCGAGCGTCCGTGCTTGCGTGTGTGCGTGTGTGTGTAGTGGCTCTGGATTTTTCCCTTCAGCTGTGCTCAGGTGCTTCAGGTTCTTCCACTTGTGCTTTTGCTTGCCTGCCTGCACACCCATTTCACATCCTCCAGATCACCTGGTGTGTGTGTGTGTGTGTTGGCGCGAGCGCTTGTGCCTGCCCGTGCGTGCATGTGTGTGCGCGTGTGTGTGCATGTGTGTGCATGTGCATGTGTGTATGTGTTTGGAGGAGTGCAGTTGGATTAATCTTTCATATGAGCCTTTATCAAGAGCTCTCTGCCACCGATAAAAATAGCACACTGGTGCAAGGGAAGGCGGGGAAGTGTGTGTGTGTGTGCATGTGTTTGTGCGTGTGTGTGTGTGTGTGTGTGTGTGTGTGTGTGTGTGTGTGTGTGTGTGTGTGTGTGTGTGTGTGTGTGTGTGTGTGTGTGTGTGTGTGTGTGTGTGTGTGGTGTATGGGGGGCAGGGAAAGAAAGTCTCACTTGGCGACCTTTACTGGAGTGCTTGATTGTAAACATGTTGCATTATTTTAGCGATGAAAGATGTGTCATGTTTGTGTGTGTGTGTGTGTGTGTGTGTGTGTGTGTGTGTGTGTGTGTGTGTGTGTGTGTGTGTGTGTGTGTGTGTGTGTGTGTGTGTGAGTAATCATTGTCTTCTAAGGCAAGGGAAACAGACATAAACACATTGTATAGGCTCAATGCCTTCCTGCCACAGAATAAACAATAGTATTCCTCTCTAGGAATAACCAATGGCACCTGTGCGGAGGTATAGTTCTGCCATGTCGAGTTTTGATTGGCTTCAGCGCGTAAGCCCTTTGCTGCCTTCTCGGCCACAAAAAAACGTGCTTAGGCCAAAACAATTCCTAACCCTAAACTGCCCGTACAACCTTGTTGTTGATTTAGCCACAGTAGCATTTTATTAGTGTAATCGAAATGAAATGGGGGTGGTTGCCCCCACAAGTCCTGACCCTAAGATTGCTAATCCCAACCTGTCAGTATAAAGACTGTTTTATGTAGCCTCTTACTGCAGATGGGGTCGCCGGCGGGCCTATTCACTATTTGCTGAAATACTCAACTACATCATAACAACATTGATATGACAGTACCAAGAGCCTTAAGTAACAGATTAGGACATAGCTATTACAATTTTGGTGACAGTGAGGTTATAACATAGCTCTGCGCTATAAGGGGTTAAGCAGTGTCTTAGTTTTTTTTTTTTTGGGGGGGGGGGGATTTCACAGGATAATGAAGAATGGTACAGGAAATAAATGGGAGAGAGAGATGGGTGAGGATCGGGAAATGACCTTCGGTCGGGAATCAAACCCAGATCCCCGGTGGGACAACGTTGTTCTTCTGTTTGAGCTATGACCAGCCCAGCAGTGTCTTAGTTTTGAATAAGAGTTAAGTAACCACCGAGGCAAATCATGGCCAGACTGCAAAACGATTAGGCCTAAAGGCTAGTGTGTTGTTAACAATTTGGTGGCGGTGCATTTTGTTGGCAGTAAATGGGTTAAGTGCGCAACCAATCAAAGCACGGTGGGTGCTGCTAGTCATGGCAGAACTGTGTTGGAGAAGAAAAAAGAAAGAAAGACGCGGCTGGAGGAGTAATTGCCCGGACTCCCATTATATTGACTATGATGAATATCTGCACTGAATCTCAAATTAGTCAACCGGGGAGATCTAACACCACCCTAAGCCACTTAAACAGACTCTCATCTCCCACAGCAGATATGGCCAGACAGGGCCGCTGACAGCTTTTGGCTAGGCCCGGGACGAAGTCATCTGAAAGCCCCCCACCTAATGCATGCAATGTAATAAGGACCCAATTCTGGGCCCCTATTCTTCCTGGGCCTGGGACAATTGAGCCCTTTGTCCCTCCTCTGTCGGCTTCCCTGTGGCCAGAGCCAGCAGAAACTCCCCTCTTCATGGCTTATTTTCAGCCAGCCCGCAAATGATTCTCCAGCATTAATGTAATGGTGGAAGGCGGCTTGGCGGCTACTTGAAGTAACCTCTGCTGAAACAACTTTGAAACGTGGCCAGCATGGCAATCAGAAAACACTGCTCAAGCACAGCACAGCACAGCACAGCACAGCACACGCATGCATGCACACACACACACACACACACACACACACACACACACACACACACACACACACACACACACACACATACACATGCATGCACACACACACACACACACACACACACACACACACACACACACACACACACACACACACACACACACACACACACACACACACACACACACACACACACACACACACACACACACAAAATGATGATAACACTTCATTTGACGTGATCTACAGAATGGTGTCATGACAACGACATGATGCATGTCAGGCACATTATTGATGTAGTTTATGACTGTTGATGTGTTGATGTTTCATTCGTTTTTTGAAATGTCAAGGTGGTGTCATGTCATTCCAAAAACATTGCACATGAATGTTCCTGTCATGAAGTTTGCATAACACCTTTACTGTATGTTGACCACGTGTGTTAATCTTATTTTTATTCCAAGAGATGACAGCTTTCTATACATTCTGTTTTACATTACATTGCATTACATTTCACTTACAGTAGGTGACACTTTTATCCAAAGCAACTCAGATATTCACAGGGTATTGGTTACAGTCCCTGGAGCAGAGTGGGGTTAGTTGCCTCCTTGCTCAAGGGCACCTCAGCCATGGAGTGTGGTAGGAATTGGAAGGGTGGGATTCGAACCTGCAACCCTCTGATTTAAAGCACATTTCCCCATTTTTGTTTGGACATCGTTTTTGTCTGTTTGATCACAACAAATATTGTGTTACCATATTAAAACGACAGAATGGTGGTATTTTGAATGGTACCATTGTGAAACTGAAAAAAGAAGTATGAAGCACTGCAGAGAGTTGGCATCAGCTGGGATGGAATACCTATACTCACACATGGAGAAACTCACTCTCCAACTCTCACAAAATGGTGGCATGCCGTACAATGTCAATGCAATCCTCTCCCATGACGCCCTGCTAGTGCCTCTGTTTTGACAGCTGTGGGATGCCATTGGGAAGGCAAAGATTGCTGCAGCAACCAGCAACTAGGCATCACCAGACAGGTTCCTCAGCTCCCCTTAGCCTTGCAGACTCTTACCACCGCCACCAAAAAAACTTCACCTTACCTTACTGCAGTTACACACACACGAGCGCACACACGCGCGAACTCACACACACACACACACACACACACACACACACACACACACACACACACACACACACACACACACACACACACACACACACACACACACACACAAAACA
>NC_085880.1:13648474-13655974 GCF_034702125.1 Engraulis encrasicolus | reverse complement strand
GTGGCTGATGGCCGTGTGATGGGGCAGGTGCATGATGATGAAGAGAGGAGGGCTAATGGAGCTGGACTACGGCCAAGCAGTCGTCCTCTGAGGAGATTGTGAATATGCAACCGCCACCGCAGAACAGATGCTGAATGGTTTCTTTCTCTATTTTTATATTCATTATCTTATTAGTATGCTTGCCATGCGGCAAGCATACTATTGTTATTCGACCCGTTTCCGGGTTATTATTATTTTTAATTTTCTTCTTCCGTCTACGAACGGTTCGTTTTGAAGAACCGCTCAAGGTAGAAAATCCGTTCAAAGACCGAAACGTTCGGCTTGATAAGACGACCAGGATTTGTATTTTTCACAGGGGTACCTCAAACTCTGTAGCGCCACCAGCAGGTCAAAGTTGCAAGTACATTACATGCTATAACTTTTGAACCGTTGGTCGGAATTTCAAAAACTTGGTATCCCTGGAATCCTTGGGCCAAGCCGAATCCAATGCACCCTATGACGTCATTTTCCGCCTGGAAAGTTTTTCCGCCATTTTGAATTTTGTTAAAATCAATAAAAATGACGCCCCGCCCACAATTTTTGACCGATCATCACGAAAATTCTATGAGGGCATCTTCGGACTGAGATACATCTATCCTAAAAGTCCTGGAACGATTGATCAAACCGTCTTCAAACAGGAGCCAATCAAATTTGGCGGCGGAGACGCCAAACAGGAAGTGAGCTCATATCTCGGCAACGGCTACTTGTATCACAACCCAATTTCATACACATAATCAGCACTATCATCAGAGGACACGTAAAGATTTTTGTGTGAATGCGCCACTAGGGGGCGCTACAATAAGCCAAAATGTGTTTTTGACGATATTAGCCCGTACTGACTTCAATTCATCAAACGCTTGGTATCGCTAAAATCCTTGGGTCAAGCCGAATCCAACGCATACTATGATGTCATATTTACAATCATGAATTTCCCGCCATTTTGACATATTCAAAAATCAATAAAAGTGAAGCTCCGCCCACAATTTTTGTCTGCTCGTCCTACAATTTTTGTCAGATGACCATTGGACTATTTTCCACCTATGCTGAAATTTACAGAGCAATAGCTGAAAGCATCGGCGCACAGCAGCCAATCAAATTTGACAACAAAGACAAACGCACCGTCCAAACAGGAAGTTAGCTCATATCTCAGCAACGCCTTGACAGATCTTAACGAAATTTCTTACACATGATCTCCAGTACACCCAGAGGGTACCTACCGAATTCAGTGCAATACGGTCACTGGGGGGCGCTACAGTTAGTGAAAATGTGTTTTTGCCAATATGATACATACCAAACAGGAAGTTACCTCATATCTAGATGGTTAAATCTGTATGTTGTGTATGCATGAAGGGCAGCATATGCATTAAGGGCAAGTCATGCATGAAAGGCAAGGCATGCATGAAGGGCAACGAATGCAAGACGGGCAAGCATACTCCAGCATTTTCTGTGAGGAAATGCAATCTAGTCTTTTAATTATTATTTCATTAGGGGTGAATGTTTATGTGAGATTCACAATTAGGATGTGGCCACTTAGTGTATATCAGTCTGTGAAATTCATCGTTATTCCCATCGAAAAGCAAAATGGTGACCAACCGATGGACCAATCGGCATAATCGACGTAGCTGATAAGAGTCGTTGCATGCAACTAAAAAGGACTACATTATAACATTACTGTGACACATTTTTACTAGCATATCGTGACTTGGTTGCTGCTATTCTAGCTATTAGAATCTCTCAGTATAATAGTGGTTTGTTAGAAGAGTTAATTACGGAGTGCATCTCTTGAACAACTTCCTCCATTTTTCTACCACAGTTCAATGGAGGTTTCTTCAACGGTAATGGCTAAAATTCCCTCTGGTTTGAAGTTTGCATGGCAATTTTGCCATATAAAATCATTCTCTTCTCTTATCGGTCTGCCAGAGACATATTTGTCACGGTGGCTCTGTCACTGTCTGTCCCCCGTCTGCCCACAGAAGCCCCGTTCAATATCGACACATCAATTTTTCACCCCAGTCTCCCCTCCCCCCCAAAAAAAAGAAAAAAGGGGAAAAAAATCATCCAGCCAGCCCATCGTTTAGTCTCGGCCATTTACAGTGGGGCGGTGTTTTGATGGCCTTTCCTTGTGAATGTGATTTCACCCTACTGCATCATACCTTTAAACGTGGCACGGAGGCAGCAAGCCAATAGAAAAGCAGGGCAGCAGCCTACTATTTCACCCGGCTGTCTGAATAATTTTGAGCTTGACATTTCATTTTTTTTACTTTGTGTTGTCTGTGTATGCCGGAAGTTTCTTGGCCATTAAAAGAGGTGAGACTTACCTCAGTGGGGCACTCAAGGTAAAATGAAGAAATAAAGAAAATAAAGCTAACACAACAATGTAGGCTTACATCAAGTATTAATACATAAAATTATCAATAAAATAATATACGTCTTTTCCTATGATGTGACCAAAAGTGGTGTTCTATTTACATGGATAGTTTAGTTGAAATGTGCCAGCAATAGGGTGTCAACATAGTCCAAACTCAAACCCAAATCCTGATCCCAAACCCCCAGACGTGCTATGGTACTGTGTTGTAAGCCAGGGATACATCCCAAATGGGTATAACACAGTAGTATGGAGGAATCACTATGGACAGACATTGACCACATTGGAGGGGTTTACCTCTGCATTTGTTTTATCATTAACAATGCGGACATCTCACTGTTTGGACATATCATGCAGAATTGCAATTTACCTTTACTCTCTGCTAACAGCTGCCACTCACTGCCATTCATTCGATTGTTCGTTTTCGCCGATGAATAATTCGCCTGCATTCTGGGTGGGCGGGCAAGACGTACCGACCGAATCAATGGTAGTGTGTTGTAATGGTGTGGTAGCTTTAGCTCGACGTGTAGCTCGTATCGACGCGCCCGTGGTTCTCGGAGGGTGCCATGTGCCTGGGTGGCCAGTGATGAGGCTAATTAGCTGCTACTTAGCCATTCCCCTCCTGTACACATCACATCCTCCAGGTCCCATGCAGCTTAATTGGCCACCTGTTCACTGCCTGATGCTGGATGCCTGATGCCTGATGCATACCTCTCCTCTCCTTTCCCCCTGGCTGCAAGGAGGAGCTGCTATGTATTTTTATGAGCATCGTGTTTATTTTTTGTTGCCTCTCAAACAAAGAGTGTCTGCCGCGCAACCCCCCGCGCTCCTCTTTCCCAAATTGTTATTTTGTCGCTTCTCAAACAGAAGTGTGTTGTCCCCTTCCCAGATTGTTATTTTGTCGCTTCTCAAACATAAGTGTGTTGTTGTCCCCTTCCTGAATTGTTGTTTTCTCAAACAAAAGTGTCTGCCCACCACCCCCCTCCTGGATTGTTATTTTGTCGCTTCTCAAACAACATTGTGTGTGTACGTACTACCCCCTTCCCAGAATTGTTATTTTGTTGCCTCTCAAACAAGATGTTCGGTAACACTTCCAAATAAGGGTCCATAATTAACAGTAAAGTAGCTACAACCTAATACTTAAGTAAGGGCTAATAATTATTATTTAATGCCACATTAGACACATATTAATTGTTATTAATGCATATGTTGAACATTAGTAAGCAGTTACTTAACTATTAGATAACTATTACCTTGTGTTACAAGTTAATAGCATATTATTATTTAACTAATAGATAAGTAAGGGCACAGTTAATAGTTAAGTAGCTATCAGGTCATACTTAACTAAGGACCAAAATTAACACTTACTTAATACAAAAGCAAGGCATAACTAATGCCTTTAATTAATACATAAATATTGGGTTTTGGGACCCTTATATTAGAGTTGGTTGAGGATAACTAATGGTTAATTAATAGATAGATATTGGTGTTTGGGACCCTTATAATAGAGTTGGCTGAGCATACCTAATAGTCAAGTATTTAATCTACTGTGACATCAAGTTTTCACTCGTTCAAATCACTGTAATAGTGGCAACAGGAGCCATTATATAGCAAGGATTGGACGTACACTTCTCAATGATGGTGGGGTGATGTGATGTAATTTTTTCATGTACCACTTATTCGTTTTAACGGTAAAAACCCTACAATAAATGCAGAACATTATGAAGAGTAATAGTTTTGAAGCGAAACTAAACCATTCCTTTGTGATAATTATGTTTGAGAATATTAGCTCCAAGAAGAGCAGTGCATGATGGGTACGCAATCTATAGACAACAATAATTCGGTATTATTTAATCATTAGATATGCCTTACTTTTGTATTAAGTAAGTGTTAATTAAGGTCCTTAGTTAAGTATGACCTAATAGCTACTTAACTATTAACTGTACCCTTACGTATCTATTAGTTAAATAATTATATGCTATTAACTTGAGACACATGGTAAGGGGCCATATATATAATTATAATTAACATAATTAACAGCAAATTAGCTATAACCTAATACTTTAGTAACAGTTAATAATCACTACTTAATGCCACATTAGACACATATAAATTGTTATTATTTCACATGTTAAACATTAGCAAGCAGTTACTTAACTATTAGATAACTATTACCATGTGTCTCAAGTTCATAGCATATCATTATTTAACTAATAGATAAGTAAGGGTACAGTTAATAGTTAAGTAGCTATTAGGTCATACTTAACTAAGGACCTTAATTAACACTTACTTAATACAAAAGTAAGGCATATCTAATGATTAAATAATACCGAATTATTGTTGTCTATAGATTGCGTACCCATCATGCACTGCTCTTCTTGGAGCTAATATTCTCAAACATTAACCTAATTATCACAAAGGAATGGTTTAGTTTTGCTTCAAAACTATTACTCTTCATAATGTTCTGCATTTAATGTAGGGTTTTTGAAATTAAAATTAAGTGGTACATGAAAAAACTTTCATCTCACCACCCCACCATCGTTGAGAAGTGTACGCCCAATCCTTTCTATATCATGGCCCCTGTTGCCACTATTAAAGTGATTTGAACGAGTGAAAACTAGGTTTCACAGTAGATTAATTATTTAACTATCAGGTATGCTCAGCCAACTCTATTATAAGGGTCCCAAACACCAATATCTATCGATTAATTAACCATTAGTTATCCGCAGCCAACTCTAATATAAGGGTCCCAAACACCAATATCTATCTATTAGTTAACCATTAGTTATCCTCAGCCAACTCTAATATAAGGGTCCCAAAACCCAATATTTATGTATTAATTAACCATTAGTTATGCCTTGCTTTTGTATTAAGTAAGTGTTAATTTTGATCCTTAGTTAAGTATGACCTGATAGCTACTTAACTATTAACTGTGCCCTTACTTATCTATTAGTTAAATAATAATATGCTATTAACTTGTAACACAAGGTAATAGTTATCTAATAGTTAAGTAACTGCTTACTAATGCATTAATAACAATTAATATGTGTCTAATGTGGCATTAAGTAATGATTATTAACCCTTACTTAAGTATTAGGTTGTAGCTACTTTACTGTTAATTATGGCCCCTTATTTGGAAGTGTTACCAGATGTTCCCCCCAGATGCCGCATTTGACAAGAAAAAAGCCCCCATATCGCATCGCCACATCTGACGAAACACATCTCAAGGGAGAGATTTGCCCGATTCATACTATGGCAACAAACTTTTGCCGGTGTCGTAACTGTGGGTTTTACATGGACGCCGCCACACAGGTATCCAGGTGTGAGGTGATTAGCCCAAAAAAAAACAACCTGCTGCATACCCATATGCTGATCATAAACCCTGCTTTGCACACCGATACGTATTGCCATTGCACCCATGATGCATAGCGCTACTTAGGCTAATGTGAGAGCAAGGCAAACAGACGCCTGCTGCATTGTCACTGCACTGAGTCAGTGAGGCATTAAGGCTGGAATTACATAATTACGGCTGCTTGCGCAATGAGCTGTATTTACATATCCATTTACATGTGCAATGATGGGAAAATGCTGTGTGTTCTCACTTCCAGGCTCTTGGCCACAGTACAACAGTTTAATCCTAGCCTTTGGATGTATACTGTGTGTGTGTGTGTGTGTGTGTGTGTGTGTGTGTGTGTGTGTGTGTGTGTGTGTGTGTGTGTGTGTGTGTGTGTGTGTGTGTGTGTGTGTGTGTGTGTGTGTGTGTGTGTGTGTGTGTGTGTGTGTGTGTGTGTGTGTGTGTGTGTACGCTTGCGTGCGTGCGTGCATGTGTGCACGCGTGTATGTACTACTGTAGTGTAATCCTGGCCTTTGGGTTTATATGTGTGTTCAATCTCTTAACTGGATGCCATGCCTCCCTAAACAGCTCTCGGTGTAGTGCATACCCAACACATGGCCTGACCTCAGATGAACTGCCTAAGTATTTACTTTTTAACCTTTATTTTTGGAGCCACTCTCTGGCTGAAGCACTTAAGTGAGAACTTATACATTATTCATGTTGGAGTTCATGTTTTATGCAAGTATTTATTGTTCCCCCGTCACGTATGTTTGTCTCTAATGCTCGTGTGGACATCAACGTCAAGTACATTATAGACGTTAGTGTGCTGTATATAAAGGTGACTCATGGTGCTGCTATGGCCTTTGTAGGCACTTTGGGTGTGAAGGTTTTCAAGCCACTCGCATGTGATGTTTGCTTATGCAAACGTGTTATGCAGCACTGTACACAATAGGATGTTACGCCTTTCTTATGGATTGTTTTGGCCTTCACATATGAATATGTCACAGACTCACTGAGTGGAAAGGTGCGCACTTTGCAATTCACCCATGGACATTGCATGAGCAGTCATGGGTAAGCGGTTAGGGCATCAGACTTGTAAGCCCAAAGGTTGCTGGTTGGACTCCCATGTGTCTGTGCACAGTGCATGTGTGCATGCACCCGTGCGCACATGTGTGTGTACATGTCTGAAGCGTGCCACAGGCCTTGCGAGTGTACAGGTGTGTTCTCCACATGCTTTAGGACACAAACAATGGTGGCCATGTCTCATTGTATGGTGGTGGACATCTCTGAGTGTGTGTGTGTGTGTGTGTGTGCGCGTACGTGTGTGTGTGTGTGTGTGTGTGTGTGTGTGTGTGTGTGTGTGTGTGTGTGTGTGTGTGTGTGTGTGTGTGTGTGTGTGTGTGTGTGTGTGTGGCGTGTGCGTGCGCACGCGCTTGTGTGTGTGTGTGTCAGCTAATCTGTGGACGACAATATGAGACTCCCTGCCGCAAGCTCCTGCCGTTCCTCGCCACAATGTTTCACTCACAAGCAAACAAACAAATAAACAAACAAAAACAAGTAAACAACAAACAGGAACTGGAAGCAACAACAGACAGGAAGGGGAAATGGCTTGAGTGGGATGTGAGGGAAGTGGCGTGCTGCGTTTTTGCCTCAGGAAGCCGTGGGTGGCGTACCACCTGAGACGCGCCCGCAGAACAAATGGATCCCCCTCATTATATTTGTCGACGATAATTGAATAAACGCCAGCAAAACGCAATCGCTG
>NC_085880.1:13618474-13630974 GCF_034702125.1 Engraulis encrasicolus | reverse complement strand
ACAAAACAGAAGACACAAAAGTGATGGGATTTTCGGCTCTTCTTTGAGATGCGGTTCTATTGGCTCTTCTTATTATGGAGAGCCGTCTCTTTCGGCTCCCAAACGGCTCCCTATATATATGTTTACATAATTAATAAATTAAAAGTTTTAATTTTATTTTACAACATTTTGTTTCATTATTGACATTTTTGAAGCGCTTTGGGCGTATACTGTGTAAAAGCCTTTATGAACAACACTTTTATCATAATCAGTCGTTAATAATGACCCAACATACCCAAATACAAAGTAAATTAAAAAGGTATTTATACATACTATGCATTTCTGATCGCTGTGAGTGTGTCTGTAACACCTGCTCTATATCGACTGGCACTTTTACAGGATACACACAATGACAGGGAGGGGGAGAGAAGGACAAAACAAACAAAAAACAAAAACGGCTTTAAAAAAAAAATCCCAAAACGGCTCCCATTGCAGAGCCGGTTCCTGTCGTTCACTTCAAAGAGCCGGCTCTTAGAGTCGAACGGTTCGCGACCGACACATCACTAGTGACGTCTCATCTTCAATATTTTCATGACACAAGGACAAAGTGTCTTTTGATAACACGGCACCCTCACTGCAAAAGACGCAAAAGTCTGGAGGAGTGTGATGTAAAGGTGTGTGGGTCGTGAACATGTTTTGGCTTTTTTGCCGTCCAGACGGAGACGCTACCCTGGTCGTCTTCAAAACTCAAAACGTCAAAAGAGCCTTCAGATTTTTGCGTCTTCAAGCCCCGATGCCAGGGTCATCAGGTAAACGAAAGGCTGAGAAAATATTTTGCCGTTTTCCCTCACAATCATTCTCCTGTAAACGGCACTAATACGGCAGCCAGTACACCATGATGTCATTTCCCACCCATGGAGAGCAGCAGGGCCAGGAGGGAAAACGTACAAAAGCGTGTCATTGTCAGAGATGTGGTTAATTGAGAGAGAGTGTGTGGGCAGAGGGAAAGAAAGAGAGTGAAAGAGAGGAAGGGAAAGAAATTCAATGTGTGTGTGTGTGTGTGTGTGTGTGTGTGTGTGTGTGTGTGTGTGTGTGTGTGTGTGTGTGTGTGTGTGTGTGTGTGTGTGTGTGTGTGTGTGCGCGTGCATGCATGCCTGTGTGTGCGTGCATGCGCGGGCGTGTGTCTGTGTGTGTGTGTGTGTGTGTGTGTGTGTGTGTGTGTGTATGTGTGTGTGTCTGGTAGTGTAGGGACACAGACTAAACGGCGTACCAACACCAGCGCTGGGAATTAGACAGGTGGCTTTGAATCCATCATCAGGCTCTTGTGTTGTGTAAGCGCTTGCACCCCCTTTGTTTCCACGTCAATTCAAAAGCTCTATTTCAACTAAATTACCCACCATGTTTGTGTGTGTGTGTGTGTGTGTGTGTGTGTGTGTGTGTGTGTGTGTGTGTGTGTGTGTGTGTGTGTGTGTGTGTGTGTGTGTGTGTGTGTGTGTGTGTGTGTGTGTGTGTGTGTGTGTGTGTGCGTATATGTGCCTGTGTGTGCATGCATGCTGGTGTCAGCCTGAATGGATTTCAGCTTTATTTCATGGTTTTGTTATAAATCTCTCTCTCTCGCCCACTCGCGCTGTGGGACCACACCGGCTTCGTCAGAGCACCCGCCGCCGCCTTCGCTCCTCAGCCTCTGCAGCAAGCAGGGTTGGACTGGTCATCTGGCATACAGGGCGTTTTCCCAGCGGACCAACGGTCCTCATGAGCCTGATACTACTGTTTTTTTTGTTTATTTGGTTGTTTAATGTTTGTTTGTTTTCGTTATAGATCGGTCCACAATTTAGATGGAGTTGCCCATTGGTCTATCTTCAATTAAGACAGTTGACTGAATTAATCAGAACATTGTTGAAAAGCAGGGGGACCTGTGAGAGGGGCTGGCTGGTCTATGGCAAAATGCCTGGTCCATTTTTCGATCTCATTTCAGCCTCTGCAGCAGGGCTCTATAGCTTCCCAGAGGGCAGGATGGAAGACTGTATAACACCAGCCTTGTACACACATTAGCAAAGCAGAAAGTTGTTGTTAAAGCCTGCCTGAAAATCTACTCTGTCATAAATTTTTTTTTTTTTTCCTCAGCCCACAGACCGTGGAAATAGCTTAGAGAGAGAGAGAGAGTCATCGTTCGCCTATTATTGACTTACACTTTTTAAGTAACGACTGGCTTATGATTAATAAACTTGGACATGCTCCCAGGGGCGTCTTTAAAAAAACAAATGAATGTGTCTGTAAGGCCCTACTAGTTCTTAAAAAACTGCACCTCACTATATTACGCAAGTCTCTGCCTTAGCATCTGCCTCTGCCTCCATAGCCTGCCCTGATATCTAGAAGGCTTCTGGCAGACTACACATTAGAAATGAAGAGCAATCATTACAAAAAAAAATCGATGTATGAGTAAGAACAAACAAGTTCTTAAAAAAACTGAACATCACCACTCAAGCATTTGTCTCCACCTCTGATTCTGCCTCCACAATCTCCTTTGTTGTCCATAAGGATTATTCGAGACCTTACTTGCTTGGGTTGGGTCGAAATCGTCTGGTGGGGAAGTGACTGGGGGCAGACTAAATAACATCAAAGGGCTTGAATTTACTGTTCCCCACTCCCCGGCCTTCACAATCACGACATTCAATGTCGGGAAAAAAACAGATGTTTGGCCGACCAAGGATTAAACCCATTCTGGACTTGTGACGGTGGTGTTTTTGGACATGCTGTACCATGCTAGGTATACCCAGCTATGTGATAAGGCAGTGGTTCTCAACCTTTTTTGAGCAAATGCCACCTTGACCTCATCATACGCCTGACAAGGCCCCCTTAAAGATGTGCTATGCAACTTTGACATAAACACACCGATATAAACAACTTTACAGCGGCCTCTAGTGGTTCTGCCGAAAATCTGCATTAAACTAAATTAGACAGACATGTGGCTTCAAGATTATGTGCGAATTAAATTTCTTCGTCGTCTGTAATTAGCCAGATTCCCTTCCTTGCATTCAGCTCTCTCCACTTCTAAGGGGCTTTATCATATGTGCGATTCTCCCCTTTGCTTATGAGTTCGCAGCTTCGCCTTCACTTCAAACAACTGCAATCATGTTTGCACTTCCTTCAGACGGATATTATTTGATCCACTTGTTCCCGGCAGATATCCCCGTCTTTATTTCACATTTCCAGTAGCTATATAGTACCTGTACATACATTAGAAGAATGAGGAAACAAAAGGCTATTGCTTATTTTGTTGTCATAATAAATATTTCGAAGTCGAGGTGACAAGACGCGTTTTTATCTTGTGTGGTGTTGAAAGTGAAAGTGGAGATCCATAAGCTGGCTAGAGATCATGTTTTGTCTCCTCTTGATCGGCAACAGCATATCTTTTTAGCGTCGCTCGACTGATTGTGTCCTTTGACATCAAGTAAAATGTGCGACATCAGATTTCAACTCGTATACATTTGTGTAGCTTTGTAAACTAAACGAAGTGGCGTGGATTTTGAGAATGCTAATGCATAAATCCCAGTGCAGTGAATGAATGACAAAATCCACATCTTTGCTCTTTTGGCGTTCGGCTCTCTCTGGTTTGAAGCCCTTTTCCAATGTTCACACAAGCGATTTATTTGCCTGTCCAAACCTTTCATCTCAATTAGCTTGTGATTTATTTGCAGTCCCATTCGTTGTTTTCGCTGCATGCCAGCGTGATATTTTACAATCAGCTAGCCAGTAGCCAGCTTTCAGCGAGCTGCTGCTGCTTAGTTAGCAAACGAAGGGGAATGGGTCTCGTTCCGCTCATACAGCATAGAAATCTAGACGCCCCTAGCGGCCGCAACTTCCACAACAACAGAAGGCGCAGAGCCGCCAGGCAAAACTGCATGCGCTGTTTCGGAGCAGGAGCACTAGGCGGTGATGGAAATATTGCCATTTTCGCCATAACGGGTCAGTCAAGCAAATCCAAGTCCAAGCCATTTCATGACTATGAAAAAGTTGCATAGTGTTTCTTTAACCTAATCATAAGCTATCCAATGCCTCTCTTAGTATTGAAAAATAAAATATGCTAAAACCCTCCTGAGTGCCTCCACCAGCTGTTCCCTTCTCAACACCCCCCTAAGGGCTCCCTAACGCCTTGGGGGGCTATTGAAACCCCATTGAGCAACACTATGGTAAGCTGCTGTTCGGATGGCATTTGCATGCAAAACGCATAGCCACTTGCCAAACAGATGATTTCAGACAAGTCTGATATTGACCGTCCATACAAATTACGAATGAGACGTCTTTGTGGAAGGGCAAACAGACATGAATGAGGATAACAAATCCTCAGATAATGACTTGGAGTCAGTCAACACACCAGGACTTTATTTCAGACGGAACTTTAAAAAAGTATGTTTGGCTACACTTAGCTGGGTTTTTTTGTTTTTTTTGAAAAGGGAACATGAAAAACTTTCCATGAAAACTTTCTGGGGGAAAGAGCTTGATGTGAGTGGGAGAGCACACAGAAGGGTAGAGAGAGAGAGAGGGCCATTTGTGGCGAGCTGAGCTCAGAGCATTCTGTCAATTATGCATGGGGTGAACTTTTGGAAGTTTCTCTTTTCTTTTGACTCCTTGTCTGCGATGTGTGTGACATGTCCCGACTGAACTGTGGTGGGTGTATGTGTGTGTGATGTGTGTGATGTGAGTGAGTGCTGTGTCTGGTCTGGGCTGTGTGTTTAAGGCGTGTGTATGTGTGTGCGTGTGTGTGTGCGTGCGTGCGTGTGTGTGCGCGCGCGTGCGTGTATGTGTATGTGTAAGTGTGATGTGTCTCGTCTGAGCTGTGGTGGGTGTGTGTGTGATGTGTGTGATGTGATATGAGTGCTGTGTCTGGTCTGGGCTGTGTGTTTAAGGTGGGATGGTTGTGTGTGTGTGTGATGTGATGTGAAGTGTCTCAGCTGTGTTCAGGGTGTGGGTGTGCATAAGGGGATGTCAATCACTATCATGGCTCCTTCTTCCCTGGTGTAGTCCAACACTCAGATGGAGGTTCTGTGTGAGGGGGGTCTTAGGGGGACAATGAAGGATGGACGAAGCCTGAGCCTCATATAGTCAGTCGCCTCAAGCACATAAAACACACACTGACCGCCATGTGGTTACAGAATAAAGAATTGATGAATCTAACTGCATCAAAGACATAACATATAGAAAAGGCCAGCTGCTGACATGCATGCATGCACACACACACAGGCATCTGTGAATATTTGAGTACATGCCCCAATAGGTTTAAAGTTCACAGAAGATATCTTGTCCAGCAGCATCTCTCACTTTTGTTAGTTTTAAAACCAGGAGGTGTATGATTTTAACCAATAAAGTTTATGACCGATAACTTGACATTGAATGGCGTAATCCATCTGGGTCGGTTTGTAGTTCAGCACTTGTTCAGCAAGTACAGTGCGTCACGACCAGACAGGAGCGATTATTGGTTAAATCAAAAAAGTACAAGCCTGTCGAGTTGTTGACAAGTCTTAATATTGCAGGTCAGACCTAATATAGATCAGGCAGTTTCTTTGACATACAGTGGAACCAGGCTGATGCACGTGGCGAGTGTATGCAATTTACATGAAGCTAATATAACATTTTGTAGTCATTGTAATGTTATGATCATTATGCAGCTGTTGTCTTCCTCTTCTTCTTCCTCTTCTTCTTCTTCTTCTTCTTCTTCTTCTTCTTCTTCTTCTTCTTCTTCTTCTTCTTCCTCTTCTTCTTCCTCTTCATCATCGTGGTGGTCTAGCCCGAGCCCAATGTTTTGGCCTCCCCTTTCATCATGATGCTCCACAGTGCAACACATGGCATCTCGCCGTGCCGTTCCAGGATTTCAACAGGGTGCCGTCCCCTCGAGCCCCGCGTGTTTATCATCAAAGGGCCAGCAGATGCTACAGCCGAGCAATGAGTCGAGTCCACAGGAAAAGGAGAGACAGAAACAGAAACAGAAAAAAAATGAAGGAGAGAGTAAGAAGGGCCAGACGGAGGAATCTGTGGAGAAATGACAGAGATAAAAGAGAATGAAAAAAGAAAGAAGAGAGGCAGAGGGGGTGATGAAGTGAAATGATGAAGAGAGGAAGAAAGGAAGGGGAGAGGAATGGAGTGAGGAGAGAGAAAGAGAGAGAGACACAGACAGAGAGAGACAGAGCGAGAGGGGTATGGAGGAAGACTTCTAATGAAATGCTAGAATGTGGCTAGCTGCAGGGCTTGGATGATTGCTGGAGAGCTGGGTACTCTGATGGATGGTGGTGCCGGTGTGTGTCTGTGCCCTGAGGTGCCACTGGCTCATCGGGCATGTCATCTGGGGACTGGCAGCTGTGGCATTGGCAATGGCAATGGCCCAAACCTCTGCCCCGGCAGCCACATATGGGTACACATATAAACACACGGGCAGTCATGATTAAGCGGTTAGGGCATCAGACTTGTAGCCCAAAGGTTGCCGGTTCGACTCACGACCCGCCAGGTTGGTGGGGAGAATAATTAACCAGTGCTATCCCTCCATCCCCACCATTTGGGCCTGCCCCTTTGCACAAGTGAGGAATAAATGCAATTTTGTTAAGTGCTGTGGGCTGCTGTGTCACAATGACAATGGGAGTTTCTGAGGTGGGCTACGTACGTGATGGGGCATTGCATAACATACTGTACTTAGCCTGCTGCATCCATGATCATACTGCATATGATGTAATCAACAACTTCAGCATGTGTGGTAGATATTTTGTGTCGTATTTCTAGACGTTGTTATTACCATGCATCTAAATAAGTACAAGCAGATGTCTGGGAAGAAATGTCCAGTCATTTTTTATACAGCCCAAATGAACCCAGTAGATGAGGTAAGGAAAAAAGGAGGAAATGGAGGGGGAGAGAGAGAGAGAGAGAGAGAGAGAGAGAGAGAGAGAATGTACGGAAGTGGGATTCTTCTAGCTTTTAGTTTTCAAAACTGTGAGTGCTAGATTATTCTCCTCTATCTCCTGGTCTGCCTTAAACAGATAAAGGTTTTGTGTTAATGTGTGTGTGTGTGTGTGTGTGTGTGTGTGTGTGTGTGTGTGTGTGTGTGTGTGTGTGTGTGTGTGTGTGTGTGTGTGTGTGTGTGTGTGTGCGTGTGCGTGTGCGTGTATGTTGGCCTGGGTTATCAGTACTGAACCAGGGGCATAATTTTACCTCGGCCAAAGGTAGACCATGGCCCAAACTTAACACAGAGAGAGCCCCTGCCGGTGTATGAGTTATTTGGATTTCACCCAGTACCCAAAATGTTGATTATATTAGTCATATGTCATCCTAATATAATGGGTCGCCTAGGTAAGTCATTCAGCGGGAGTGTGAGTTATAAACTATGTGTGCCCAAAGTTTCGTAACTAAATTTTGCCATCATCCTTGTCTTGGATAATACGTCATGAAATAAAATGAAGTCAAAGTCAAACTCTACCAATGTCCAGACAGCATAGTTAGGGTTATGAATTATATATGTGCAAAATATTCAGTTCTTTTATTTTTAGTTTGAATCATCCTGTCCTTGAGTAAGACCTGATAAATATAGCAATGTCTTAGCTATGTCTAACGTCTTAAGTCTAACTAATGTCTTACTCAGTTAACTACCTTCGTAATGTTTAACAGTAAAAGTATTTTGAGTAGTACATCACATAAATTATAATGAGGAACAGGGACATTATAGTTTCTTTCTTTTGAGTACTTGCATATGGGCATGGGACATGCACATATGGGATGTGACCATAATTACGCTACTCCTATGAAATATTCTGGCCAACCTGACAGCTTTCTGTTCTGGTGTGTAATCATTGTCCAAGCAGCATGCATGTGTGGCATGATAGTAATTTAATTGAGATCCCTATAATGTAACCAGGGGATGTCAAAACCAAAAGGGGAGAAATCTCCCCACAGACCAGGAGGATTTGTCTTTATTGTATGATTAAAAGCTATAATGAATTCCTATACTGTACCTTCAAAAGAGCTCTTTCTCTCTTTCTCTCCCCTTCATTAACTCACTAAATCTATTTCTAGCTAGCTTTTCTTTTTGTCATCCTCTGTTTGGTTTCACTCTTCTCTTTTTGTTGCACTTTGCCTTCTTTTTTTCTTCATGTATTTGTGGTTCTCTATCCCTTTGCATCCATCTCTCTAACTCTAACTCTAACTCTATCTCTATCCATCTCTCTATCTCTATCTCTATCTCTCTCTCTCTCTCTCTCTCTCTCTCTCTCTCTCTCTCTCTCTCTCCCTCCCTATGTCTTTCTGTCTCTGTCTATCTGTCTTTCTCTCTGTCTTTCTCTCTGTCTGTCTCTGTCTCTGTCTCTGTCTCTCTCTCTCTCTCTCTCTCTCTCTCTCTCTCTCTCTCTCTCTCTCTCTCTCTCTCTCTCTCTCTCTCTCTCTCTCTCTCTCTCTCTCTCTATGTGTCTTTCTCTATGTGTCTTTCTCGCTCTGTGCCTCATTCTTCTTTTCTCCCATTCTCTGTATCCCTCTTTCTTTTTTCTTTCTCTGTGTGTCGTTCTTTTTAGCCTGGAGCTGGGAGGGGCGGGGTTAATGAGCCCGTGTAGAGACCCGGGGAGCAGCTCACAATGGGTGATCACACCACACAGTGTTCATGTGTGTGTGTGTGTTTGGTGTGTGTAAGTGTGTGCGTGTGTGTGCATACATGTGTGCGTGTGTGTGTGTTTGTGATAATATGATTATGATGGCCTGTGTGTGTGTGTGTGTGCATGTGCGTGCGTGCGTGTGTGCATGCGTGCGTGCGTGTGTGTGTGTGTGTGTGTGTGTGTGTGTGTGTGTGTGTGTGTGTGTGTGTGTGTGTGTGTGTGTGTGCATGTGCGTGTGTGCATGCGTGTGTGTGTGTGCGTGTGTTAGTGAGCATGTCAGAGAGAGAGAGAGAGAGAGAGAGAGAGAGAGAGAGAGAGAGAGAGAGAGAGAGAGAGAGAGAGAGAGAGAGAGGGGAAGAGAGAGGACGAGTCTGAGATAGGGAGGAAGATCAGTCAGACTAGGAGGTAATTACTTTACCATTATGGAGCCCATGCCATTGCAGGTGTTTCTCCCACTCCGCAGACAGCCACGTGTGTGTGCGCGTGTGTGACAGTGCATGCATTGTGTGTGTGTGTGTGTGTGTGCGCATGCGTGCGTGCGTGCGTGCGTGTGTGTTACTCCCCCTCTGGCTTTGCCTAATGGGGCCTTGCTTATGGAGCTGATGGTAAGCAGACAGACTCTACTAGTCTGGTCTCCTTGGAGTTGTTGTCATCAGAGTGTGTGTGTGTGTGTGTGTGTGTGTGTGTGTGTGTGTGTGTGTGTGTGTGTGTGTGTGTGTGTGTGTGTGTGTGTGTGTGTGTGTGTGTGTGTGTGCATTTGCGTGTGTGTGCGTTTGCGTGTTTCCGCATTTATGCCTGTGTGTGTGTGCGTGTGTGTGTGTGTGCGCGTGTGCTTCTGCATTCATGCGTGCGTGAGTGTGTGTGTGTGCATGTATGCGTCCGTGTGTGTGTGTGTGTGTAATGACTGCAGCTTCCGCGGTCATTAAAATGAATTGAATAAATCAGACTGAGACTTGACTGGAGTTGACTGATATCTTTAGTGGTTACTCGCACAATGATAATACAGGTGTACACTGCGTGATCACTAGTTCTAGTCTGCTTGCGTAACATACGTCATCACGCTCATATGCCTGGTTATCACATCACTCCTTTTTTTTTTTGAACGAAGTTCCACACATTACCATTACTGTACTTAGACAACAGAGCCTAGTATGAATGTCCAATAATATCTAAATTGACTTGCACTTTTACTTTACTCTTTACCTTACTTTTAGGCTATCAATGGCATTGAAAATCATATTTACTGCAGAACATAAATGCACTTCACTATGTCATGAAATGTCCAAATAACTCAGGATAAGATGTCAACAGAACCATTACTTAAATTCAACATTCAACCATACTTAATGGGAAGTCTAAACAGTCCCTTAGTGACTTAAGGTCTCTCTCAGTCCTTTAGTTATAGTCACGTAAATAGGCAGGAGGCTGCCTGTGCTCTCTGAAAGGATATCGACGTGGCAGGGGTATTAACTAAACAGGCTAAGCAGTTTCGACAGATAGCCTCGGCCTGTTGGTCAATGTTAGGAAACCACACTTTCTCCCGGAGGAGCTCTTTGGTCTTGCCTATGCCCTGATGGCTTTCGTGGGCAAGTGCCAGTACTTGCTGCTGTAAGGACAGTGGTATGACGATTCTGCAGCCTCTGAGTATGATGTCTCCATCCGCAGACAGTGTGAGTTCTCTGCTATTGTTTCTGAATTGCTGTAACACAGCTGCATTTGGCATGTCACTTTTGATTGTGTGCCAGGTGTTGTTCTTGATGCATTTACTGACCAGTTGCAGAGTGGTGTCCTTTAATGTTTCAGATTTTATCTCTTCTAGCGTCATCGCCTTTGGAGTCGCCTGGATCGAGATGAAGTTCACGTACTCCTCTGCAACCTTACTGGCTCTTGTCTCGGATGTCAGTGTTGGTCTTGGGTGTCTGGACATGTAGTCGGCAGGGTTGTCAGCTCCTTTTCTGTAGACCACACGGTAATTGTAGGGCTGCAGCCGGAGACCCCATCGCTCTATTCTGGCAGGTGGCTTTGACCTTGGGTTATTCCAGATCAGTTCGAGCGGCTTATGGTCAGTGACCAGGGTGAATGGGTGCCCATATATGTAGAGGTGAAAGTGCTCGCAGCTCCATACAATTGCTAGTGCTTCACGTTCAGTCTGTGAGTATCTTCTCTCGACGTCAGTTAGCGCGCGGCTGGCATACGCTATGATGTGTTTCTCTCCCTTTTCTTTCTGAGTGAGAATGGCACCCAGTCCCACAGGACTGGCGTCGACAATCAGTTCTGTCTCTTTCTTCGGGTTGAAGTAGGACATGGTGGTACTGCTTGTCAGTCTCTCTTTGAGCAGTTCGAGCGCAGCTGACTGCTCCTCACCCCACTGCCAGGGCGTGCTTTTCTTGGTGAGCTCCCTGAGGGGTGCAGTGATTGTTGAAAAATCCTTGATAAACCGGGAACAGTAATTGGCCATGCCGAGGAGGCTTCGTATTGCGGCCGGGTCTTTGGGTGCTGAGGCCTGATGAATGGCCGCCACCTTCTGAGGGTCAGCTGAGATGCCGTCAGCTGAGAAAATAAAGCCAAAAAATTCAAGTCGTTGCTTGTTGAACTCACATTTGTTGCGGTTGAGTGTCAGACCACACTCCTTCAGTCTTGCAAACACCGCTGTCAGGGCATCGTCATGTGCTTTTTGAGAGGCACCAAAGACAATGATGTCATCGCTTAGGTTCTTGACACCTTGGATGCCGTGCAGAGCCTGACATATGGCATTTTGGAAAACTTCAGCGGCCGATGATATGCCGAAGTTCAGACGCTTGTATCTTCTGAGCCCCAGGTGAGTAGTAAAGGTGGTTATGTAGCGGCTATCTGGATGTAGCTCAAGCTGGTGGTATCCCGCATTCAAATCCAATTTGGAGAACACTTTCGCGCCGTTGAGTTCATGGATCACATCATCCATCGTTGGCGTGAGATGTCGCTCTCGCTGTATGGCCATGTTAGCTTGGCGCATGTCAACACAAATTCTGACTTTGTCAGGGTCTTTTGGTTTCGGGGGTGTCACTATTGGAGACACCCAGGGTGTTGGCCCTGTGATCTTCTCAATGATACCGTCATTTTCTAGCTTCTGAAGCTCTGCTTCAACCTTTTGCCGGACGTGGAACGGCACTCGTCGATGTGGTTGGCATGTTGGTTGCACATCAGGATCAATGTGAAGCTTCACCTGGAAGTCTTTGAGCTTGCCTATTCCAGTGAACAGCTCCGGATGACTGTCGACGAGTTGTTCTGCTACGCTTGGTCTGGTGAGGTTGACAGCATTGATGATCTGAATCAGTCCGAGTGCTTTGGCTGTTTCGCAGCTGAGAAGTGAATGTCCATCCCCTTTCAGCACATAGAATGTTGCTTCTGTGCTTTTGCCCTTGGCTTGTGTGCAGCATGTGAACATACCAATGATAGGCAGAGCAGTTTTGGAGCCATAAGCAAATATTTTGATTTCAGCTGGACTGAGTTTTGGAGCAGGATTGAGACTGTTGGCTACTGTCTCGCTGACTATGTTTACAGAAGCTCCAGAGTCAATCAGTACTTTTATTTTGACACCATTTATCGTGACATGTGTCTGAGGATGCTTTGAGCAAACCTCACTGTCGACCATGAATGCATATTCATCGCTGCTAGATGAACCTTTGTGTGTGCTGCACTCTGAGCACGATGCAGTGACTTGGTTTACCTTCTTGGTGCCCACCTGCTTTCTCTCAGCAGAATCCATTTTCTTGCTTTCATGGGGTTTTCTTTGTCGGGACCTGCACACTTTGGAAAAATGATTGGGTTTCCCACATGCATTACAGTCCTTTCCTTTTGCTGGGCATTCCCCTTTATGAGGATTTATTCCTCCACAATTCCTGCATTTTGTGTTTGTTTTAT
>NC_085880.1:13603474-13605974 GCF_034702125.1 Engraulis encrasicolus | reverse complement strand
ACATATACAGGCATAAAAGCAAAAACAGTAAGAGGTGTACTTTTGTGGCTTAAGGTTAATGCAAGGTGGGATTCCTCAGCACTTTATGTACAGTATGTTATCTGCATTGCATTGTGTATATTTTATATTTCATCCTCCACCCACAACCAGACTCAAAAGGTCAGAGGGAGCCCTGCTGCGCTGTTCTGTGCTGCGCTGCTCTGTGCTGTGCTGAGAGTGTTGCTTAATAAATAACTCTCTTCTTCTGAACGTACAAATACATTCGCTGATGCTCTCGTGTTCAATGAAAAGCCATTTCACAAAAAAACGATTGATTTTAATCTGCATTTTTTTCTGCCTTCAGATTTTCATGTTGCATAGCTAACAGATGAAAACGAATGGAGGAGGGGCTCAGGGTTGTTTAGTCAGCATACTGCTTAATAAGGACCAGAGAGAGAGAGAGAGAGAGAGAGAGAGAGAGAGAGAGAGAGAGAGAGAGAGAGAGAGAGAGAGATAGCAAAGAGAAAGTGGCCAAGACCATCTGCGCCCCCGTCTACTTCTTGACTTGGGTAAAATATGCAAATGTGATTGGTTAATTCATGCACGTGTCAGCTAATATAATTTATTAATGAGTGAATATATTCACATATAAATATAATGTAATTTATTTACTGAGATTTACTCAAGCAGTCTGATTACAGCTGGTTTTATCAACTTTCTGCCAATTTGCAGTACTTTGATCAATTTTAGTCCTGATTACAACAGATCCACTCTAATCAGGATTTAATTAAATCCAGGTTTAATTCATGATGAGGAAGTAGGCGCTAATGTTTCTGGGGCTGGACCAACTATTCCAACTTTTTTTTTTAACTCTAGAAAGAAAATCAATTGACAATCAAATACAAACAACAACAAAAAAAGCATATAGCAGAGCACAGAAAAGTAATGCAAAAATAGCTTTTTTAGACCCTCAATTGCCCATCAAACGCCATTCATGAAGTGCGAAAATGTTTGGAAGCACCATCTAACTCCCATCCACATCCATCACTACAAGCCAAGAGGAACCATCGATCTGTGGGCTGTGCTTTTGCTGTCTCATCTTCTGAGTTATTTTTGCCATTTAAACCACCGACTGCTGTGTATAATGGGTTAGGGAGTGAGAGCTTTTAAGCACAGATGAGCACTGCTGTCCATTCGTTTTCTTTCTTGGCCAGGCTGACTAAGAGATGTGCGCAGGAAGCCCATCTATTCTACCCTCATTACCGCTTGCTTCTCAATTGGACAGCGGTGTGTAGCAGGTGGAAATCAAACATTATTGTCAAAGTCGATAATAAAATTCTCACCTTGAGAAGTTATTAAACATGTGGAACTTCTTTGGTTTCAGGCTGAATAATTCTCTTGGCTTAGGTTTTATTTTGGAGGAAATCTGAAGGGTTTCAAATGGTTCGCCTTCAGCTAAAACTCTGCTCTATGGAGTTGTGGTTGACTGCATTGATTTTTATGAGAAGTACTTTCCTATATCCCTGCACTTATTCTCAATTTGAGCATCCCTCATCATTCTCGGCTAATGCAGAGGACGTGTTGTCTTTGTTGTTGCTGTTTGTTCTTGCTGGGTCATGTTTTGATATAGATTAGATATTGGTCCGCTTAAATCTCTAAAATGCGTTAGTTGATGGGGCACCTAAGTCACGCCCTTCTACTTCCGATACATGGGGCAGGAGCTCGCAAAATTTTGAATGCGAGTCAATGGAGCGAGTCAAGCTAAATCCTCATCCCGTTTGGCATGTGCTCCGGATTTCACATATGATGACAGTGCATTTGAAAGGTTTGGATTTGCGTCGTAAGACCACTCATTTTCGGCACGCAAGAAACGTTATTTTAGCTTTTGTGCAAAACTGTGTTGGAGACTACACTTGCGCCTCGCATATCTGACGTGAACCGAGGCACAGCCAACCCTACCGCTGCACCGTGGCTTAAGTGGCTGCACGTCGGACATGCGACGTCTGTAGTGTAGTCCAAATAATTACATATTTTTACACACTCACAACTCAAAAATCGCTTGCCAAGTGAAGTCAACAAGCACACCATTGGTTGTTATTAATTCTGAGGCACAGCATATGTGTGATCGACGGGGAAATGCGAGGTGGGTCGGAAAATAGCTTTGATCAGTCCATTACAGCCCAGTCAAAAGTTTTTCCGTTGCCAGCCCCAGAAGCCGCCCGGAAGGGGTGGAGACTTAGGTGCCCCATAGGAGAATCAGACACCTCAAGGCTGTGGGAAATTTTGGATATGTCAGCAGAAAACTTGTGCATCTTCATTTTGCATCTTTTAGAATTATACTGCTCTCGCCTGATACCTGGTAAGCGGAAAATTAGTTAGGAGAAAGCCTAGCAACACAGGAGATTAATTTAACCTGGAAACTAAAGCAAGCTATTTCCATAGTCTTGTGATTGAATATGTATTTGTAGTGCACGCCGGATGTGTAGATTAGATATTGGTCTGCTTAAATCTCTAAAAGACC
>NC_085880.1:13583474-13598474 GCF_034702125.1 Engraulis encrasicolus | reverse complement strand
TCTCTCTCTCTCTCTCTCTCTCTCTCTCTCTCTCTCTCTCTCTCTCTCTCTCTCTCTCTCCCTCTCTCTGGAGGAGAGTGTACTGTTGCTCTTTCCGTGATTACTGACTGTAAAATAGAAGTTGCTCCAGGCATTTGTCATCATAAAGCACAATAAATATTCTCCATTATTTTGAAGTTAGCAGTTATATGATCCTGCACTGATAAATTACTTCAAAACTTGTGTGTTGTAGCATACTGAACTTTTGCTTGGTTGTGTCTTCCAAAGTAGGGGCCAAGTGCCAACCTGAACATTATTGTGAGAACAGGTTCTGTTTGCGCATCCATGAAACGGTTACTTTTAAATAGGCTACAGCCATTGCTCAGGGACTGTAATCAAAATCTGCAAATAACTGGTAGTTGCTTTGGATAAAAGTATCAGCTAAGTAATGTCAAAGTCAAAGTAATGTAATGTAATGTCATGTAATAATCATTATTATTTTTGTGTGTAGCCCATAGTTTTCTGTGAACATCCCCCTAAGCATGTGATGAGATTTCGCCACCACCTGCAAAAATTAAGTAACAATAATTGAAATGACACACAGATCGGGAACCATATGTATTATGTATTAAAGTCATGAAGTCTTCAGGCATAACAGATGACGTACATGTCACCAACTGCCATTTCTCCATTTTAATTATTTCTTGCTGAGGAAGATAGGAATCTTCACCCACGCCTGGGCCTTGACAACTGACAGATTCAATGAATAGATATGGAAGTTGTGCTTTTCAAAAGTCAAATGCATTGAGATTAAAATCTTAATCTTGATAGAGCAAAATTGCATGCACGCACACACATACACACACACACACACACACACACACACACACACACGCATGCACGCGCACGCATGCACGCGCACGCACGCACGCATGCACACGCGCACGCATGCATACACCCACACGCGCGCGTGCACACACACCCACACACACAAGCATGCACACATACACACACACACACCTTAAACTAAGGAACATTATAAAATCTATAAGTTTAAGGGCAAAGAGTCGACACAGGGAGAAATGAATGATGCACATGATTCTCACTCACTGATGATGATGATGGTGACTTTGCACAGCTTGTCTTGCATTTAGGCTGCCTATTTTTAACCCTCCTTATTTTCTAACAGGCTTAGAGTGAATCATGCAGTGACTGCAGCACTCTACATGTTTGTTTTTAGAGTGCAATGTTGTAGAAGTAAATGTGCTCTACGTGAGATGCAAAACTCATGTGCACTGCATATATGGTCTCTCTCTCTCTCCTCCTCCTCCCCCTCTCTTCCTTTCTTCCTTTCACATGCTCTCTCTCTCTCTCCCTCTCTCTCTCTCTCTCTCTCTCTCTCTCTCTCTCTCTCTCTCTCTCTCTCTCTCTCTCTCTCTCTCTCTCTCTCTCTCTCTCTCTTTCTGTCTCTCTCTCCAACTCATTCTCTCATGATTTAGGTTTGTTTTTAGAGTGCCTTATAGTGAGTGCACTGTACATGAGATTTCAAACTCTAATGCCTTATACACACACACACACACACACACACACACACACACACACACACACACACACACACACACACACACACACACACACACACACACACACACACACACACACACACACACACACACACACACACACACACACACACACACACACACACACACACACACAGGATAGGCCTACATACATGCAGCCATCTCCTCTGTTGCTTACACAAGAGCAGCACACACAGAGTGGAGAAGGAGTAGGAGGAGGATTCAAAATGTGGTGGAGATGAGTTCACAACATCCCCCAGAAAAAGTGTGAAAACAAAGCACACGTTCACCTAAACTCCTACACAGTCATTGGAGAGAGAGAGAGAGAGAGAGAGAGAGAGAGAGAGGGAGAGAGAGAGATAGAGACAGAGACAGAGATAGAGACAGAGAGAGCATGAGAGAAAGAAAGAAAGAAAGAAAGAAAGAAAGAAAGAAAGAAAGAAAGAAAGAAAGAAAGAAAGAAAGAAAGAAAGAAAGAAAGAAAGAAAGAAAGAAAGAAAGCAAGAGAGAGAGAGATGGAGAGATGAGATCAGTAAAGATACATCTCCTCGCACCCTCAAACGAGCTGAGCTGTCTGCCTTATATTTCAGAGAGAGACATAGAGACATGGAGAGGGAGGAGGCAAGTCAGAGAGACTTTTTAACAAATTGGCACAGATATTTTTGGAGTGGGAGAGATCTAAAAGCGCTGTCATTTTTTGGTGTTGTGTTGCTGTCTCTGTCTTTGTCAGAATTTGCAAACTGTCTGCTGCTATGAAAGCCTGGTGTTCAGAACCCTCCACAAACAAACACACAACCGTGTTAAAGTTCCCTTAACACAGTGCTTCACAAATAGTGGAGGGAGCGAGCAGGGACACACTGACAGTCTTGGTCGTGCCTGGGACTAAGTCATCTGAAAGTCATCCCTACTCAACAAACATACAATGTGACGGGGACCCAATTCTGCCCCCAACTCCCTCCATGGGCGCGGGGACAACCGCCCGGGGCGGTGTTTTTTCATGTACTAGGTTCTAAGGGGGCATAACAAAAGCTGATAGAATAGCAATGCCCTAATGTGACAATAACATGTTGTTGCTCCTTTCCCTCTGCCACCCCACACCACAGAGACTGCTTAGGTTGTTTTAGTGCCTTGTTGAGTGTGAATGTGTCTGATAAATATTTCACCAGCCTCTGTCTGAGCCTACCTGCTCCCTCGTGTGCCACCATGGCCAATGGGGTCAAAGCTGCTGTACTTGTTGTCAAGTTGTCCTGGTATTGCCCCCCCCCCTTCTCATCACCTGTGAAAATAAGAGCTCTCTCTCTCTCTCTCTCTCTCTCTCTCTCTCTCTCTCTCTCTCTCTCTCTCTCTCTCTCTCTCTCTCTCTCTCTCTCTCATATATCTACTATGTCAGAACGCTATAAAGGACTTTTAGGAAAAAGAACAACAAAATACCTCCTCTTAATGTATGTTCTCTACAAGTCTTCTGTTGTCCAGTCTTGCACTTTAAATGTCTGTATGAGCAATGTCTACGTCCATACTGTCTATGTCCATGTATGAGTACTGTCTATGTCTATACTGTCTATGTCCTTACCTAGATTAGTCTATGTCTGCATGGGAGAGCAAGAAACGCAATTTCAAATTCTTTGTATGACCAGTGCATGTAAAGAAATTGACAATAAACTTGACTTGACTTGACTTGACTTGACTTGACTATCACCTGTGAAAATAAGAGCCTTGCCAGGTAGAGTACAGGTCGTGAGAACAGCACAGCTAGTGCCCAGGATGCTGCCAGGTAGTGTAGAGTGCAGAACAGGTAGTGCCCAGGATGATGCCAGTTGTCTGGAAGTGCTGTCTGGACACCACTGAGGTACAGCACAGTGCAGTACTACCAGGAAAGATAATGCCAATGGCAGGATAGAGGCCTGCACAGACAGGCTTTCTCCGCTCTCTTGCTTCGTTTTTATTTTTATTTTTTTATTCTCCAGGATTTGCTTTAGAAAGTTCATTTGAGTTTCGTATATGTGTGGAAGGAAGGTCCCCTAAAGTCCAAAATGCATATGAGATCCCCATAGCAATTCCAGCAGAAAAAGAAACAAAAAACTTTTGTCCAGTGGAGTTTGTTGGTGAAGAAGATGTTCCTAAAGTTGGTGAAGTTGTGACATACTTGTCTGCAACCCCCTGTCCTGTCTCCATATAATCAGATCTGACAGAAGTTTTTCTTACAGCAAAGCTACAAGTTGTTTTAAAGCTAAAAAATCCAAAGTGGCTTGAGAAGTTCTGCAACTTCTACTAGTATCAGGGGTCTTTCCTGAATTTCCCTTGTGGCCTTTCTTGACCTGTATTCTCACAGGGGATGTTTAGAGGAGCGGGTTGTCAGTCGTCCCTCTGTCGTTTGAGTGATGAGACACAATTCCACATGCAGCCTGTAGTGTCAATGAAGACCTGAAGTGTCAATGAAGAAGAAAACCACTGCGACGCAGCGTGCTAAGCCTTCCACATTTGGGCTTGCATGCCCATGGGGACCCAGGTTCAAGTTCGGCCTGAGTCATTTCTCAACACTACCCTGTCTCGCTCTCCCGCTCATTTCCTGTCGCCTGACACAATATCCTGTCATAATAAATGTCCCAAAAAAGAAAACCAATTGCTACTGCTTTAACACCTAAAAAACCCAATCTCTACCTCTGCAAATTGCACCCAATTCAATCTTATTCATAAGGTCTCGTCGTAGACGCATCAGTCACGGAGCTAAAAGCTGTCATGTCGGTTATGAGTTTTTGGGGACATGAGGGTTGGTTTTCAGTGCTTTGTTTGGTAACATAAGAGCAGAAAAGAACTTCAAGCATCTCATACCCTCCCTTTGTTAGGTCTCTGATGATGTGACTGCGGGCCCAGACAAAGACAGACAGCAGGGCCGTTTACAGCTTTGGCTGGGCTCAGGGACAACATCATCTGAAAGGGCCCTAAAGCCAAAATACAATGAAACGAGGACCCAATTCTGTGTCCCCTCTCTCCTTTGGCCCAGTACAACTGACTGCTTTGCCCCCCGCCCTCTTCCCTGACAGACAGAGCTGCTACGCTACTACAAATGCAATACCCAGTGTGCTGACCCATTTCATCCAGCATCATGGAGCAAATAACAGCTCTGTGACAAACCCATAAGGCAATGATCTAAACTTCTAAGAAGTTGTGAGCAACCTGACTTCTTTTTGGAGTTTGAAAGATGCTTAGTTCAACTACTGAAGCTCCTCAGTTGAGGAACGAAAGTTAACAATATGACAAAATTCCCCATTTGTTTGTGTTTGTGTGTTCCTACACTATGAATAAGCATTAATAACACCCCCACCCTTAACCAAGGCCCTAGAGGAACATTACATTTATTCATGTCTAAGATTGTATATGTACAATAATTGTAGATATACAATCTTAGACATTAATATCAGAATATTACAAAATTATTATGTTATATTAAACTTAATTTAACTTAACTTAAAAAAAAAGAATGCACTGTTCGCTCTGAATAAACGAGCATAAAGTCAAGAAAGTGTGCGGTAAACTTCTTTCTTTTGAAGTATTGAACACTCCTGCGTTTACCAGCACCTAGGAGCTGCGCATGGAACTTTGAACTGTTAAAAAATGAACCCTCAGAAAATACTTCCCACCCTGCCTCTGTACAGGGCTGGACCAATGAAAAGCCCCGTCTACCATAAATTGTGGGCCAGCCATGGCCTAGTGGTTAGAGACTTGGTCTTTCAATCTGGGGGTTGTAGGTTCGAATCCCCCCTGACCTCTCTCCCTATACCTTCATCCATGGCTGAAGTGCCCTTGAGCAAGGCACCTAACCCCACATTGCTCCAGGGACTGTAACCAACACCCTGACAAATAATACCTGTAAGTCGCTTTGAATAAAATGAAAGCGTCAGCTAAGTGCAATGTAATGTAATGTCTCTCAGAAAATACAACAAAAAAAAACAGCATTTGCACCTCTATGGTGTGGTATTATATTGGTCAGTCTCTGGCCACAACCCAGGGTTCTGTACACCTGTCATTGTTAGACCCTGACCTGGCATAAATCTATTTGGCTGCTACGTACTTTGGCTGAAATCGAGACCTGATTTAGCCTCAGTGTCCAGCACGGACTTGGTGAAGATCTGTCCTGAATGGCAGAATAGATCAGTCCGACTGATGTCGCAGCCAGGCTCACAAGCTTTTTAAGACTACTTGATTTGATTCTAGTCTGTATTGTTATCCCAGACAGGCCCTGCATGGCATGGCTTCGAGTGTGTGATGAATTAATTTGGAGCTATCGGAGCGTAAAAAGAGCTTCGCATTACTGGCCCCCGCTGATGAAAAGGTCAGCCATTTGTTCTCGGAAATGAAACGACCATTATGCAATACTGGCCTGTCATGAGTATCAGCAAGAGGCCCTAATATAAGACCTTTAGGACAAGACTCTGCCCAGGGGTGTCATACAGGGGGGTAAATTGTGACTGAGTCACAAGGGCCCCATGTATATAAGGGGCCCACACTGTCCGCTTTATGATATATGGCTAGGGGGGTCCATTGTAGCTGATTGTACATAGGGCCCATAGGTTGCTGCTACGCCCCTGACTCTGCCTCAATGCCTCTCTCTGATAGACTGATGTGAAGGCAATCAGATTGTAGCGTTCATCTTGAACAGCTATTGATATGGGCAGTTAAATGACAGCAGTTGAGTGAAATACAAATAGAGAAGAGGAATCCAACCAGTATGATTAACAGGAGGCGTTTAAGTTCAGGTTATTCTTAGGTTGCTTTGAAATCGTATGACTGAAGATCTTGAATAAATGAAACAGCACTGCCATCTGCTGGAGAACTTGAACTAGAGAGAGAGAGAGAGAGAGAGAGAAGGGAGAGAGAGAGAGAGAGAGAGAGAGAGAGAGAGAGAGAGAGAGAGAGAGAGAGAGAGAGAGAGAGAGAGAGAGAGGCAGAAACAAATACATTTATTTAACTCTTTATTTGTGTCTTTCCATCTGGCATTGTGACTGCAAATTATTGCAAATTTCTGAGATAGCTGTAAATGTGATTATATTTTGTACGAGTCTTCTAAACGTTGGGATATGTGTCAATGTGTTAGTGTGTGTGACCTGGTAGTGTATGGATTGCTGTTGTTGTTGTAATTGTTGGGGCAAGTCTGCCCCCTGCCTGTCTTCGTGGGGTACTGCAGTAGATGTTCTGCCATTATTGTATACTTATTTTAGTGTAGGGGTGTCAAACATACGCATTGTCAGCTTGCTAACTGCCCAAGTGATTTTTTGGTCAAAATGAGATTTTTGCATAACTTTATTCCAATACCACTGCTGCATCATTCTGTCTTTCTGCCTCGGTCATTGGTCAATCATAACTCTCATTAGTCAAAAACAGTACCTATCATAACTGCCTAAGTCAAACGGTGGTAAAAGTAAAATGAATGACCAGGGACGGAGCTATGGGGGGGGGGCAAGGGAGCATTTCCCTCTCGGATCGGGGCCCTCCTCTAGGGCCCTATTATGACCTTGGCAGGCTGTATTGGGGACCTATCTATTTGGCTTGGGGCCCTGGGTGTAATTGTTCTGCCACTGTGAATGTCTAAGGCAACTTGACTTAGACATTATTTCATGCAAGAAATGTTGTTAGCCTAACTATTTAAGTTTTTTGGTAATTACATTTCAGTGAATCAAAGGTTCTGGCCATGCATTTTAACTTCAAAATTGTTCTTTGCCCAGGGCCTGAGATTTCCTAAAACCGCTGCTGGTGATGTGGTGTTGTTTTTTCTTGTTTTCCGAAAACACAAAAAATGACGTCACTTAGCCAATTATGCAAGCAAGCTGACGATATGCGACTGCCAGATGTGTTTTCGGAAAACAAGAAAAAACATCACATCACCAAACATGTAGGCCTAAGTGAATCTAATTGTGAAATACTGTAGCACAAATTTCTGCTTCTGCATTGGAATCATATTGTTAGTCAATCATCTTGAGATGGATGGCAGTACAGTAGGTGTATCAGGAGCGCTGACTATAACTGGTGACCTAAAGTGTAGCAGTAATCAGACACAGACACCACTTCACATTTACAGTAAAACGGGCAATACAAAATCGGTCTAAAAACACCTTGTCAGTATATCAAGTAAGGCAGGTTATTCAGAATGTGTTACACTCTTTAGATACACTGTAAGAGATTTCCCCTGCAAAATAACAGCAGTTACTGGCAATTATATTTACCTGTAATTCTACTGTTATTTCACACCAAACATCAAATACAGCTCAGTACTGTTTAATGTACCACAGTATATAACTATTTTTCAGCAGCAATTGAACTGTTAAAATAACAGTACTTTACAGAACGTTCACAGTATTAGTATTGTTAAACTAAAAGTGCTCTACAATATTTATACAGTAGTATAGGTAAAATAACGGTACACTACAGTTAAAAAGTTGAGGATGTACTGTGAGATAGCAGGCAATTACTGGGTCATAGTTGCATTCATGAATATAGCCATGGCAAATACCCTCCCACCCATCTTTCTCCATATCCTGGCCATGTTACCGCCCCACCGTCCCATCGGTCACCATGATTGAAGTGACTTGAGCATGATACCATGCCGCCACTATGCTATATTGAGATGCTGGTTTGCGGTGGTCCTTTGAATGTGTGGGGCATGAATACAATTTCAGTGCAGGGCTACGCAGTGCTATGTTACAATGACAATGGGAGTGTGTGAGGGGGGCTTTCTAATGTATCAGCTCTTGATGAGCCAATGATGAAAATAGCATTGGTCAGTCTGTAAAAATGTAATTTGCACCAAGTTGCACAGCAAAAAAGCAGCACTACAAGCTAGCTCTCAAAGCAATACCTAATTTGCAGCAAGTACATTATATGCAACGATGCCACAAATGATGCCACACACAGCAAGTGCCACAAAGCAAGCTTTCACAAAGAGGAAAGTATGCAAGCATGTATGCAAGCATGTAAGCAAGCTTGTAAGCAAGCTTGTAGGCAAGCAAGTGCTATGCTGTGCCATACAGGCCAGCCAGCAGGCAGGCAAGCAACTGAAGTGTTGATAGTCCAGATTTATATACAGGTGCATGGGTACCATGTGACCAGAGTCATCAGGGATTTGGCAGGTGAAGGTGAATAATGGCATAACAGCCCTTAGTACTCAGTTGAGGCCAGGCACTGATTAGCAGATTGGTTTAGATGGGACTGCTTGTTGCAAGAGTGTTGCGAGTTCTTAAAATGTTTCAGCCATTCATACATTCATCACTATCAAAATGCATATACTACTCATACTTTGCTGCATCAAGCACTTTTTAAGTATTGTAGTTTCCTTAGAAATTGTTTCATCATGCTTGATAGTATCAAAGAATCTTTAACCAGTGAGAATGACTTAAGTTCTTCAGGTGGTATTGAAGCTTGATGGTGATCACGGACAAGTGGAGGATGAATGGGTTAACTTGGTTGTTTCCACAACGGCGAATGCTGTTATTGTGCAGTACTTACTGTTTATGCTCAATATGTGACTCAAAGTAGTATTTTCACAGTAGTTGTCTGTTTTTTCGAAAAACAGTAGAATGCTGTTGCAGAATTGCCCTAAATTAACAGCTATTTTTTACAGTGTACTACACATTCTTGCACTGAATATAGTTGACTGAATATAATTGTACCCCGGGCTATAATTGTACCGTTATTTTACCTATACTACTGTATAAATATTGTAGAGCACTTTTAGTTTAACAATACTAATACTGTGAACGTTCTGTAGAGTACTGTTATTTTAACAGTTCAATTGCTGCTGAAAAATAGTTATATACTGTGGTACATTAAACAGTACTGAGCTGTATTTGATGTTTGGTGTGAAATAACAGTAGAATTACAGGTAAATATAATTGCCAGTAACTGCTGTTATTTTGCAGGGGAAATCTCTTACAGTGTAGGTCTGAGTTTATGTTTTGTATTTGTGTGCATGTGTGTGCGTGTGCGTGTTAGATTATCCTTTATTGTCTCTTCAGGAGAGAAATTCAGAATGGACATGAGAAAGTGTGATTCACAATTAACATCAAATTACCACAATAGACAGACTTAAGACCACAAAGCACAAAAAAAACATGTAAACAGGTAACAGACGACCATTGTTAGTGTTACACCCAACGTTCCAGTTTGGCCCTGAGTCATCCAAAGGCATATACAAACCTAGATATTGCACATACTCTGAGCTAGAGCTATTGCTCAGAAAAAATAATAAAATAAAATACAGGAGATAAAAACTATAATGCTACATGTACAAAAGTATAATGCTACATAAAAGTACCCCCCCCCCCCCCCCCCCCCCCCACACACACCACACACGCTCTCTCTCTCTCACACACCCACACACATGCGCACCACTAAGACCTGCTATTTAGTATCCTTATTGACCAAGGGACCATTGAAAATTTGAACCTATTAGTATTACAGTTGGGTAGCCTGTATCTCTTCCCTGAGGGCAGTATCTCATATTCCCCATGCAAAATATGTTCATCATCCTCTATGATCTTCAGACCCTGTCTTTTTACTGTTTCGTCAAATAAGGCCTGCAGTGATGTGGGAGGGGGCATGCCCATTATTTTCCCTGCTCTCTTAATGAGAGTTTGTAGTTCAGCTTTCAATTTCACAGAAAGGTTCCCAAACCATACCACGATCCCATATCTGATGATTGATTCGATTGAAGCCCTGTAAAAAGCCATCATTATTTCTTTTTCAATGCCAAACACTCTCAACCTCCTAAGGAAATGTATCCGTTGGCTGATTCTCACACTTAAAAATTCAACGTGCTGAGCCCATTTTAATTGAGAATCAAATACAACTCCTAGGTATTTGTATGTGGAGACCTGCTCCACTGGCTCCCCGTTCAGATTGATAAATTCATGTTTACCTATGGACCTGGGACCTGTGTGTGTGTGTGTGTGTGTGTGTGTGTGTGTGTGTGTGTGTGTGTGTGTGTGTGTGTGTGTGCGCGCGCGCGCGCGAGAGAGTGTGTCTGTGTGTGTGTGTGCGAGTGCACGAGTAAGAGAGAACGTAGGTGAGTGTATGTGTGTGTTTATTGCTACTGTCACTGTTATTATTGTCTTATTATTGTAATGTCATTACATTTAATTTTTATCTGATCTTTTTGTCTACATATTAAATGTGAATTTGTATTTATTATTAATCACTTATTGTTACCAGTCCATCCATTACCATATATGAAGAAAGTGACAATAAAAGCTGACTTGACTTGACTTGGCTTACTGCAATGTGCAATGATGGTTATTAGGTCTTTGTGTATTTGCATTTGGCTTGTGTATGTTTTATATTTGTCAGACACCTTAATTTCCCTCGGAATTAGTAAAAGTACTCTACTCTACTCTACTACTAGTCTTGTGTTCAGTGTATTGTCAGCGGCACTTGCAAAAATGTACCACTAGGTGTCAGCCCTGCATTGAAAGTGGCCCAGCTCTGTGTATTCAAACCTGAGAGAGACACAAACAGAGTAACAGACTCATTTGTAACAATCACAGTGTTCCATCTATGTGTGTCAAAAGCCATCTCAGAAAACATGAGTTATATTGCTGTGGGATCTTAAAAACAGATGTCCCATCCTCGGGATTGAACACATTACCACATAAAAGCAATTTGATGGCCACAGCTAATCATCCCTCATCCACAGCGAGCCTCTGTTTTCATCCATCTTCTGCCTCACATGACAGGAGAGGACATTGCCCCTCATTGTCTAGCCATTACATACCATTGGCCTGCAACACAGTGTTTACCTGCTCTGCACAGCAGTGTCTATCCTCTGAATGTGCAGCCGTGTCCTAGTGGTTAGGCCTGCACAGATAGGGACGAGGTGGTTCTAAAGCACCTGCCCTTTTGCCCTCCTCGATAAAAAAGTGTCATTTGTTGTTTTTTCCACAATGTATTGTGGTCTTTGTTTAGATAATCATCTATAAATGCTTAACGATTAAAAGTGCGATAATAATGCCTTGATATAATCCCTATAGCCTGGTAAAGCAGGGCAAATTCCACATACCCCCAACAACTGCCCCGCAAAATATCAGTGCACGGCATAGCCTATTGGCTAGAGGGAGGTGGGGTGGTCTGTCTTGGGATCAGATGTCTGTGTGATTGAATCCAGTGTCAGTAGGAAGACTGTGCATGGGTCTCTTACACCCTCATCCATGACTGACATGCCCTTGAACAAGGCATGTAAATACTGCATTTCTCCAGGAGGTAACCGATATCAATGTAATGTAATTTACTCTTTTACAAGTTACCACAAGGGATCCGGTTTACTTGTACTCTCACCTTGACTGGAGACGAGTGTTTGACCTTTTTGTCATGCGATGTGTGTTGGGCTCTTCAGCTCTGCCTCCAGCATTCCAGAGGCTGGCTATTGCCCTTAGTTACTTACAATCAAGCACACAACTAAAGCTCCAGTTTCTCACAGCTCTCACAGCCCAACTCGTTTAATTACCACGACGTGACGTAAATGAGACACTTCACAGATGACAGTGCCTCTCATCCTCATCCTCAAGCCTTAACCCCAAGTCTCCTGTAAGTATGGGATTGAAGCTGTCAGACACCGCTAAGGGCACCTTCCTGTTAGTCTTACTGTAGCAGTGAAATTTCTAGTCAGTGTGTCTGCCCTAACACTGCTGTTGTGAAATAAAGAACCGTGTGTGTGTGTGTGTGTGTGTGTGTGCGCGCGCGCGCCCGTACATGCGTATGTGTGTCTGTGTGCGTGCGCGTGTGTGCGTGCGTGCATGCGTGTTTGTGTGTCTATGCCTGTGTGCGTTTCTATGCCTATGTGTGTGTGTGCGTGCACGCGAGTGTGTGTGTATGTATGTCTATGCTGTGTGTGCATGTGCGTGCGTCCGTGCGTGTTCGTGCGTGTGTGTGTGCCTGCGTGCGTGTGTGTGTATGCTTGTGTGCGTATGTGTTTGTGTATGTCTGTGTGTGTGTGTGTGTGTGTGTGTGTGTGTGTGTGTGTGTGTGTGTGTGTGTGTGTGTGTGTGTGTGTGTGTGTGTGTGTGTGTGTGTGTGTGTGTGTGTGTGTGTGTGTGTGTGTGTGTGCGTGTGTGTGCTTTAACAGTCCTCAAGGTCTTTTCCTACTAAGTGGTATAGCCAAGAGCGCCCAGGGGATTTGGCGTTTCAGTGTATCTGTTTCTATTTCCCCTGACTGCTTGGCAGCCTCTGCCTGGATAGGGGAGGGAGCCTCCGCTCCGACTGTAATGTCTAATTAATACACCTGGTGATGAATGGAGATGATTCCACCTTTCTCCTTCCCATTCTTTTCCTCTTCACCCTTGTCTGTTTTTGCCCTTTTTTGTATGCATTTACTTATTTATTTATATGCTATTGTGCTGCTTGCTCCCGTGTCACAGTGTCGATGATATTGCCGTTTTCGTTTTAGTGTGCATGCGTGTGTGTGTGCCTGCATGGGTGTGTGTGTGCGTGTGTTTATGCCTGTGTGCGTGTGTGTGCATGAGTGTGCCTGTGTGTGTGCGTTTGTGAGTGTGTGCGCGTGCGTGTGTGCACGTGTGAGTGTGTGCACGTGCGTGCGTGTGTGCATGCGTGCCTGTGTGTATGTGTGTGTGTCCTGTCTCAGCTGGTATCAATCTTGTAGACACGGACAGCAGCAGCTTTTTAGGCAACGCCACAGATCGCTCTGGGCCATCAATTTCCTCATCGGCTAGTGAACGTCAGAGAGGGAGGAGAGAGAAGAGATATAGATGGAGACAGAGATAGACAGACAAAGATAGAAAGAGAAGGAGCGATATAGATATATATATATATATATATAGAGAGAGAGAGAGAGAGAGAGAGAGAGAGAGAGAGACGTACAGACAGACAGATGATGATGGATAGAGGTAGAGAGAGGCAGAGAGAGAGAGACACACACAGAAAGACAGACAGGCAGACAAACGGACAGAGAGAAAGACAGAGACAGACAAAGATAGAGAGAGAGAGAGAGACAGAGAGAGAGACAGAGAGGCAGAGAAAGCAGAGAAAGCCATCACTGCAGCCACAGGAGTTTACGGTGTTGTCGTTAAGGTGACAGAAAGTGCCAGTATAAGTGTCACATATATCCTGAGAGTTGTAAAGGACATTAAGCTAGCTACTGGGCTACGTGACTGCTGGGCTGCCCTGCCTGCCTGCCACAATAACACTTTGAAGTGTGTCCCCTACATCACCTCACATTCACAACACAGTGCTGGGATGATGAATCACAATGGTCCTTTACGACTGGTTATCAAGTGCAGAATGAGCAGCAGAATTGAGTGTATGTGTGTGATGTGTCTTCCCATTAAACGTGTATGTGGCCAGCATAAAGCACATCATGTTCAGCTCAGTTTCACATGATTGCTATAAGCTAAACAAGTGAAAATTAATACGTAAAGCAAGTAGAATTGAGACTACAGGTGGACTCGGCCCTACCGTGGCTCAAACGGTATCCTATATAGGGCACTGGGCTGCTACACTAGTGACCCGTGGTCGATTCCGGCCCGGGTCCTATGCCGATCCTTCCCCACATCTCTCTCTCTTCCTGTCACTTCCTCACTGTCCTATCGTATTTTATAAAATGAGGTCATGAAAGACCAAATACATATATATATTTCTAAAAGACTACAGGTTGACATAAACTATCCAATAATCTTATAATCTGGCATATTTAGATGTACAGGTAGGCCTACCTTGTATGTGCTCATTCATGTGCCTTGTCCTAAAATCGTAAAAGAAAATACATTTAAAAGATACATGTAAAATACTTACTGCAGATTCCAGTTGCCTGTCTGTGGAAAAATTGCAGCACTGAAGTTGAAGCACTGCTCCAGTTGGGTAGACATGGGGGTGATGCAGGCCAGTTGATATGCTTTTGTTTATTCTTTTATGAAAGTATCTTTGTCCACCAGTACCTTGTGAAACATAGTGTGCACATGTGTCTGTGTGTGTGCGTGTGTGTGTGCGTGCATATCCATGTGTGTGTGTGTGTGTGTGTGTGTGTGTGTGTGTGTGTGTGTGTGTGTGTGTGTGTGTGTGTGTGTGTGTGTGTGTGTGTGTGTGTGTGTGTGTGTGTGTGTATGTGTGTGTGTGTGTGTGAACATGAATATGAATATGAATATGAATATGAATATGAATATGCATATTAATGAGCTGAGCAATTTGGTTTCAGTGACCAAGACTGTGCTGTTGCATCAAAGTCCAACAGTTTGCCAGTTTGGCAGGGGCAGCGATGTGGTGAGCTGCCCCCAAGGAGGAGTGCTTCCTGCTGGGGTGCATTTTCCAGGTAGCTGTCTTGGTTGGTGTGGTGGCATGGATCCTTGTATAAGCATGTGGGGCAGCTGTGGCCTATGGCTGAGAAGATAGGCTTTAGATCAGAGGGTTGCAGGTTCATATCCCACCCTTCCACTTCATGTCTCAC
>NC_085880.1:13575974-13578474 GCF_034702125.1 Engraulis encrasicolus | reverse complement strand
GTGTCGCCATCACTCCCACTCTTCTCTCCTCTTCTCACTCCTTCAGTCAGTCAGGCAGACAGACTCTCTCTCTCTCCTCTACGCTCTTTTCTTCTCCTCTGTGCTCTGTGCTCCTCCACTCTCATTCCTTCTCTTCGATGGCTGCAAGATGTTTTTTTTGCAGGGCCACTGCAGGCATGCCAGTCTGTCATTTTTTCAGTCCGCAGAAAGTCTCTTACCTCTCTTCTCCTTCATTTTCTCTTCTCTTCTCTTCTCTTCTCTTCTCTTCTCTTCTCTTCTCTTCTCTTCTCTTCTCTTCTCTTCTCTTCTCTTCTCTTCTCTTCTCTTCTCTTCTCTTCTCTTCTCTTCTCTTCTCTTCTCTTCTCTTCTCTTCTTTCTCCTTTCTCTCTGTGGTTCAGCCATTCTTTTCCTGGAGGGTATTTGTTTGCTCCTTTTTTCGCTTCAAGTGTTTTCTCTACTCCCCTTTCGTTCTCCTCTCCTCTGTGTCTCTGTCGTTCTCTTGTATAACTGGAGGCTATGTGTTTACAGGGCAGCTGCAGGTTGCCATACAGGGAGAATCTCCTCTCCTCTCCTCTCCTCCCCTCTCCTCTCCTCTCATCTCCTCTCCTCTCCTCTCCTCTCCTCTCCTCTCCTCTCCTCTCCTATATCCTATATCCTAAAATCTCCTCTTCTATTCCCTCTCCTCTCCTCTCCTCTCTTCTCCTCCCTCTGCTCTCCTCTCCTCTCCTCTGCTCTCTTCTGCTCTCCCCTCTCCTCTGCTCTCCTCTCCTCTCCTCTCCTCTCCTCTCCTCTCCTCTCCTCTCTTCTCTTCTCCTCTCCTCTCCTCTCCTCTCCTCTCTTCTCCTTTCTCTCCTCTCCTCTCCTCTCCTCTCCTCTCCTCTCCTCTCATCTCCTCTCCTCTCCTCTCCTCCCCTCCTCTCCTCTCTTCTGCTCTCCTCTCCTCTCCTCTCCTTTCTCCTCTCCTCTCCCCTCCTCTCCCCTCTCCTATCCTCTCCTCTCCTTTCACCTCTCCTTCTCCTCTCCTCTCCTTTCTCCTCTCATCTTCTCTCTTCTCTTCTCCGCTCTCTCTTCTCTCCTCTCCACTCTTCTCCTCTCCTCTCCTTTCCTGCAGCAGTATAGCCTGAGGATGTGTGTTTGCAGGACTGGTGCTGGCTACAGTAGCAGAGGAAGAAGCCCCCTGAGGGCCTGATAGAGGATGCAGAGAGGAAACTGCCACAGGCTCTGTCCCTCTGTCTCTGTCTCTGTGGGTCTGTGTTTGTGTGTGCTTTTGTGTGCGTGTGTGTGTTTGTGCATGCTTGCATGCATGCGTGTGATGTGGTGTGTCCCACACGCACGCAGGCACGCAGGCACGCAGGCACGCACACACACACACACACACACACACACACACACACACACACACACACACACACACACACACACACACACACACACACACACACACACGTACACACGTACACACACGTACACACACACATACACAGAGCCGAACTTCACTCACAGAGGACTTCTGCAAAGTCATGAGATAGGTCACTGGCAACTCACCTCACCTTCAGTATTGTGAATGCGTAACAATGCTTCATTGACCTCTCGTCTTGCATAGCAATGCTTCATTGACCTCTAGTCTTGCATAGCAATGCTTCATTGACCTCTAGTCTTGCATAACAATGCTTCATTGTCTACAGTTGGAGTCAACAACAGTATTCTCCATCGTTAAAAGTAAACATCTGGCAGGGAATAAAATTGGAGAATTTTAGTACCGACAAAAACTGCCTCGAGTGATTATAAAACAGTAGACATGCTAAACTCCCAGTATAGACCTGTAAAAAAGTCATTCTTTTATTTTATGCCAAACAAATGTGTCTATGCACGTAGGGTTCATCAGCATCTCATGCTGCATTGTGTGTCATGGAGGTACTGCAGGGGGTCGCCGAAACAGTTTTAATTGTTACCACAGGTTAATAGTTACCATAATTCCATAAATTCATTAGTAACAATAGGCTATACTCACTTATATGGCAAATAAATGTAGGCTATTTACTTTTCTGGGGGGATGGGGGTTGCAGAAATATACAAAGGGCCAAAAGCCCCCCCCCCCGACGGAAAAGGTTCAAGAACCACTACCTTACACCTTCCTTCCATCTCCCCCATTTCTTCTGCCATCTCTCCATCCATCCATTCCTTACAGCATCACCTCCACCTCTCCATCATCCCTCCTCCCACATCCCTCCATACCTCACCTCTCCATCCCTCACACCATCCCACCATCCCTCACAGATCCATCTTTCTCTTTCCTTCTCCATCCATCTCTCTATCCTTCTCCCTCCATCCCCCACACATCCATCTTTCTCTTTCCTTCACCCTTCATCTTTCTCTCTTCCTCTCCCTCCATTTTTTCTCTCCTTCTCCCGCTGTCTCCCTCCTCCCACATCCCTCCATCACCCCTCCATATCTCTCACCGTAACTGCATTCCTCACACCTCCATCGTTCTCCCTCATCC
>NC_085880.1:13560974-13563474 GCF_034702125.1 Engraulis encrasicolus | reverse complement strand
ATGGCGTGCCATGTGCAGTGTTGCCAGATGTGCGTTATCAAATCCTGCCCAAAAGCTTCTCAAAAACTGCCAAAATGCGCCAAATTCCACGCAATTTAATTCAAATAAAATTTATTTTTATGGGCCCAAAACTGCAGAAAATGTACCCGCAGGCGGCCATCCCAAGTAGCCCAATTGGTCGAGTAATGTGCACCCCACCCATCCTCATCCTATGCGTTCTCTAATGGCACACAGCTCGGACATGTCTACCACAGACGCACCGCATACAGTATCTCCTCCACTGCGTTCTCTAATGGCATTCCATGGGCGTTCCATGGGCGTCCCATCTAATGAATTCTCTAATGGCATACTGCATGCATACCACATACATCCCATCCAATCCAATATCTTATATCCTACCGCAGACATATGTGCTACATGCACATACCCATCCCAGTGCAATCTCTAATGATGTGTACAGCAAATCTACCGGTACCTCATGCATTACATTGCGCGCACAAATAGCTTTAATAGTGTAGGGGGAATCTGGCACATACAGTTCATCTCACGCATCACAACCGTCTCAAGGTGAAATTTACACCTCTGGGTCATTCATCCCATTGATGCGTTTGTCAGATGGTGTACTGGAAATCCACTCCCCCACACACCAAATCCAAATAACAGAAAATTGCACCATCTTATGGTCTGATACAATTTTGGCGCATACAGAACATACTAGGGCTTACTAGTGCATACTCGGTGTGTATTACGGTCTTTGACCTACGGTTCGATACACCCCACGATTTGTAAGGGTATGTGCACTTGGTTGATGTGCCCTTGAGCAAGGCACCTAACCTTGCACTGCTCCAGGAACTGTAACCAATACCCTATACTTAAAAAGTATGTAAACTGTAGGCTGCTTTGGATAAAAGTGTCAGCTAAGTGAAATAAAGACCACCTGGGAAACTCCAACTTCCATTGTCATTGTGACACAGCACTCCAAGTGTTCACTGCACGCTGCACATAAAGGAATTGCACCCCCAAATGGTGCCCCAAGGAAGCAGTGCAGTGTGACTGTACCATTCTCACCTCAGTCATGGAGGAAGATGGGGGAGAGCACTGGTTAATTACTGCCCCAACCAACCTGGCGGGTCGGTAGTCGAACCGGTAACCTTTGGGCTACCAGTCTGATGTCCTAACCGTTTACCCATGACTGCCCTTTGCAATGTAATGTTACGTAATGTAATGCAATCCAATGCATTCCATTTACAGCAAACATACCACAAACATCATTAAAATGGCCACGTTGTATGATCTAGAATTCAAATTCTATTTCAAATTAGTTCTAGTGTTTGAGGGGCTTCAATTCACTCCAGAGATATGGTGCATAAACAGTTCATTCCATCCCATCCAATGCCTTTTCTAATGGTGTAATGCAGACATACCTCCCATCCCATCTCATGCATGCTCTAATGGGGCATACATCCAATCAAATGCATTCACCACATCCAAGGCAATCTCCAGCTGTGCACAGCAATCCCACCTACCTAATCTGTCAGCCCACTGTATTATGGTGCATACTGGAAATGCAAAATACCCCATTCATCCAATCCATATCCAATGTGCCAATGTCTTTCTGTATCCAACCCACATCCAATGGTATGCACCAAATGTCTTATGCATCCAGCCCACATCCAATGGTACGCAGCAATGTCTTTCAATATGAACCGGCAGTAACGCAATGTCAAAGCTTCACTTCATCTCCCGTTGTTCCTCTAAGGAGCAAGCTGATGTTTGACCTGGGTGAGAATGTGTCCTCCGTATGTATATTTCATGTTGAGGAGACGGCAAGCTAAGCTTGACCTTGTCAGCCCCTCTGCTCTCCTCTGCTCTCCTCTGCTCTCCTTTGCTGTCCTCTGCTCATCTCTGTACAAGGAAAGGTCTTAATTCAGCATTATTAGTTGAACTAGTTGGAACAACTAGAAAAATGTCAAATTTAACTCTTTAACTGTTGTAATGACACTACAAAAGCTCAGAAAAAGGTCAAGCCTGAAGTTTACATTTAATTCTCTGTATTTATTGGTTTTATTTTAGCGTGTGATTTTTCTCATCACTGTCTGCTGCCACTCTGTCTCTCTTCCCTGTTAACTCTTCTCCTCGATCAATTCCCACCTTCCTCTCTCTCGCTCTCTCTCTCTCTCTCTCTCTCTCTCTCTCTCTCTCTCTCTCTCTCTCTCTCTCTCTCTCTCTCTCCCTTGTTACTCTTCTTCCGACACCTCCAGCAGTCATGCTGTCATATGATGCAATACCAGGTGCCTTAAAAACACCTGCAGAGATCTTTCTGTGTCTCTGTGCATCTTCCTCTTTCACACTCAGACACAGACTCACAGACACATTTTCTCATCTCTCTCTCTCTCTCTCTCTCTCTCTCTCTCTCTCTCTCTCTCTCTCTCTCTCTCTCTCTCTCTCTCTCTCTCTCTCTCTCTCTCTCTGTCCCTCTCTGCCCTACAGTCCCACTCTC
>NC_085880.1:13543999-13545876 GCF_034702125.1 Engraulis encrasicolus | reverse complement strand
GTGTGTGTGTGTGTGTGTGTGTGTGTGTGCGCGCGCGTGCGTACGTGCGTACGTGCGTACGTGCGTACGTGTGTGTCTGCGTGCGTGTCTGCGTGCGTGCATGTGTGTGTCGTGAAATGGAGTCTGTAGGGGCTTTGGGTCTGGACTATGGGACAGCTGTGCTGTCTAAAGACAGTGTCAGGGGAGACTGGCACTGTGAGAGAAAAATGAACATCTTGTGATTCAAATGCTGGTCTAGTACCACAGACCCAAAATGTGTCTCACACACACACACACACACACACACTTACATGTGTCTAGGGCACTGGATATAACCTTGATTAGATCTGAGGAGATCACTGAGTATTGCCGCACCATGGTTAGACGTGCGTGCACGCACACACACACACTTTAAAGTGCTGTTTCAGTTCAGTGCTCGACATACAGTATTAACTGGAGATTTCTTGGCAAGTAACAAGTACAGCATATTCATCAACTTTGCTGAACTTTGTCTCTCGATCATGATCCCGATGGTCACGCCACTGCTTGGCAATCGGCCTTGGTTCCACCGCATTAGAGGCAAATGGTGTACAGACTGTTGATGTGTCCATTCGTTTAGCCCTGGCCTCCCTGTCAAACTCAGTCAAGATATTTGGTTGATCGGTTTCTTCCCCACCCCTCCCTCTCGGCTAAATTAAAAACAACTTCCCCACATGAAATAGGCCCCATGAATAAAACATACCACAGACACAGTGTGATGGGCAATGAGGAGAGCGAGAGAGGGAGAGAGAGACAGACAGGGCTTCGTTGGTGAGTTTTGGGTCAGAGGGAGGTTGAGAGAGGGAAAGCTGGAGAGAGAAAGTGTGTGTGTGTGTGTGTGTGTGTGTGTGTGTGTGTGTGTGTGTGTGTGTGTGTGTGTGTGTGTGTGTGTGTGTGTGTGTGTGTGTGTGTGTGTGTGTGTCTGTGTCTGTGTCTGTGTCTGTGTGCTGATGTGAGTGTGCGTGTGTGTGTTTGTGCACATGTGTGCTTGCATATGCATGTGTGCACATGTGTGTGTGTGTGCTGGCGTGCGTGTGTACGTGAGCACGCACGTGCATGTGTGTGCTGGAGGGGGTGTGTGGGTTCCTGCATTCCTGTTTGTGTGTGTGTGCTGGAGGGTGTGTGTGGGTTTGTGCATGCCTGTGTGTGTGTGTGTGTGTGTGCTGGAGGGTGTGTGTGGGTTCGTGCATGCCTGTGTGTGTGTGTGTGTGTGTGTGTGTGTGTGTGTGTGTGTGTGTGTGTGTGTGTGTGTGTGTGTGTGTGTGTGTGTGTGTGTGTGCTGGAGGGGGTGTGTTGTGTTGTCGATCAGGGTGGGAGGCCAGTGTGTAAGCACCATGCGGGGGAATTGAAGCGCGCTGCGCTGTGGGAGCCAATGCAGAAAATCAGTCAAAACAGAAGAAGCGCTCCTCCACCACTGTTATCTATCAGTCAACACAGTGGCACTCCCCTCTTCATGTTCTACCCTCTAACTCTGTTTTAATGCTGTTTGGGAACTGATGAGCTTCACCCCCATCGCAGAGTTCTCCTCTCGAAGACGCACACACCCACACAGACGCACACACACACACACGAGCACGCACACGAGCGCGCACACACACACACACACACGAGCGCGCACGTGCACACACGAACACACATACTCACACACACACGCACGCACGCACACACACACACACACACACACACACACACGCGCACACACACACACACACACACACACACACACTCCGAAGTTCATATGGCTGGTGGGGTGTAAATGTTTGTCTATAATAGCCAATCTCCAGACTCAGCAGGGCTTCTGGTCTCCGCAGACAACGCGTGGAGCTCCGAGGGCTTTGCTGTGTCGATCTCCCTGCGGG
>NC_085880.1:13531499-13533999 GCF_034702125.1 Engraulis encrasicolus | reverse complement strand
CCCATTACCAGGGAGCTGTTAGTTCCTTCTGCTGCTGAAATTGGCATTCTGCATTACGGTGACTGCACATGCTACATGAGAGCCTGCTGGTGCTGGAATTAGAATTCAAGGCTGCACCACTTGCTCACTGTACGTGTGACGTGGGAGATGTTCATTTAGCATGGTGCTGAAATTAGCATTTGGAAATGTGAGGGGACTGAACATGTGATTTGACATGGGAGCTGTTCATCTTAATCGGTCCTGAAATTAGCATGTTGGAGATAGCTGAGCTGAAAATGTTGCATTACGCACCAAGGGAGCTGTCCATCTCTAACTAGTGCTGAAATTTGCATTTGGAAAAGGGGAAGGACCAGACATGCTACACAACATAGGAGCCCTTCATCTTAATCGGTCCTGAAATTAGCATAGTGGAGATAGCTGGACTGAAGATACATTTTAAGTGCCAAGGGAGCTGTCCATCTTTAACTGGTGCTGAAATTAGCATGCAGTAATAGGCGGACTGGGCACACTCAACGTTGCCACATTTTACCCATTTTACCACATTTTACATTTACCAACGTGCGTGACTAACATATATCCTCTCTCTCCTACTCTCCCCTGGAAACACACACATACTGGCTGTGTACACCCCCTCCCCCCCCAACACAAACACACACCAACACCAACACCACCATTAAACACACACACACTTGCACACTGAAATACATCCCCACCATCCTGCTCTTCCTTAAAAACATACACACACCCGCTACATATTCCCACTCTCCTGCAGGACCTATTACAATCAGTCTGCTTACCTGGCCTGTCTAGTCTAGACCCCAACCACTTCAGGACCCATTTCCTACCATTGGAGGATCATATTGGCTACAGCAGATCCTTACCTTCCCATTTTAGGAGCCTATTTTGTACAGCATGTTTTTTCCTACCATTGTAGGACCATTTCAGCTGCAGTGGACATCTCTCCTCTCCAGTGCAGTACCATATTTGATAATGTTGACTGGAGCCCCTTTTTCATCCATTGCAGAACTATACTGCTACAGTGGATCCCTTTCCTTTCGTTCTGGACACTATTTGTTACATTAGACTCTTGTCTTACCACTGGAGAACCGTAATATGCAGCAGACCTTGTTCCCACCATTGCAGGACTATATCATACTGTTGAAAAAGGTAGGTCTGCACACTCAACAGTCTGACTTTTTTGTCTGGCACCTGCAACAAGTGTTTTTGGATGTGCGCACCCTACCCAAAACTACTAAAGGACTATATCATACAAAATATTTTTTCCTACCATTTCAGGACCAAATTTGGTTTTCCCATCATGACAGGGCCATATTTGGGGTGTATCAGAGATGGTCAGGAGGAGGAGTACAGGGGACTGGTTGACAACTTTGTGGGATGGTGTCAAAACAATCAGCTGCAACTGAACACCACCAAAACCAAGGAAATGGTGGTTGATTTCAGGCGCTCCATCCCACCCTTGGTGCCTGTCTCTATTGGGGGAGAGAAAGTGGAGACTGTCAGCACTTACAAGTACCTAGGAGTGCACCTCGACAATAAACTGGACTGGTCCACAAACTCAGATGCACTCTACAGGAAAGGCCAAAGCAGGCTCTATTTCCTCAGAAGGCTGAGGTCCTTCAATGTCTGCAGCCGACTTCTGCTTATGTTCTACCAGTCTGTCATGGCCAGTGTGCTCTTCTTTGCTGCGACGTGCTGGGGAGGAAGCATCAGGAAAAGAGATGCTGGACGCCTTGACAGACTGGTGAGGAAGGCGGGATCAGTGGTGGGCATGGAACTGGAGACACTCACCTCAATAACCGAGAGCAGAACACTGAGCAGACTAGACTCTATTATGGACTATCAGCATCACCCCCTTAACGCCACCTTCACTAACCAACTGAGTCTGTTCAGCCACAGACTCCGTGCTTTCACCTGCAGGACTGACAGACTAAGGAAGTCCTTTGTCCCATGGGCAATTCAGCTGTTTAACAACACACAGAAGGACACTAAGAAGAACATCATCATAGGGGACTGGACTGCCTGAGATGCCAGAGCTGGCCCAGCCCGGGAAACCTCTTGGTGTGTGTGTGTGTGTGTGTGTGTGTGTGTGTGTGTGTGTGTGTGTGTGTGTGTGTGTGTGTGTGTGTGTGTGTGTGTGTGTGTGTGTGTGTGTGTGTGCGTGTGCTGTCCAATAACTGCACTAAGGAACTTTTGACCCTTGACCACTGGACATACTTGTTTTTCCTACTTACCACAAGCAAAGACTGTGATCTGTCGGAGCTGGCCCAGTTACTGGGGAACCTCTTTGTGTGTGTGTGTGTGTGTGTGTGTGTGTGTGTGTGTGTGTGTGTGTGTGTGTGTGTGTGTGTGTGTGTGTGTGTGTGTGTGTGTGTGTGTGTCTGTGTCTGTGTGTGTGTGTGTGTGTGTGTGTGTGTGTGTGTGTGTGTGTGTGTGTGTGTGTGTGTGTGTGTAGTGTGTGTGTGTGTGTGTGCTTGCCTAA
>NC_085880.1:13513999-13523999 GCF_034702125.1 Engraulis encrasicolus | reverse complement strand
TGAGCCTGCTTATGTCTATGAGGAAGTGAACTCTCCTCTCCTCTCCTCTCCTGCCCCCCTCCCCTCTCCTCTCCTCTCCTCTCCTCTCCTCTCCTCTCCTCTCCTCTCCTCTCCTCTCATCTCCTCTCCTCTCCTCTCCTCTCCTCTCCTCTCCTCTCCTCTCCTCTATCCTCTCTACTCAATTCACCTGTGAGCTCATTCAGTTGACAGCTCGGAGGCCAATCTTTCTCACACTGACAATTTGGCAGAATCATGCATTTTTCATAGCATTCTTCAAGGTCATGTATGCAGTGCTTTGTATACTACGTACTGCACCAAGACATGCTATACTATACGTACGTATGTACGGTGCAGTAGAGTGTATGTGCATCTACGTAGTCCTCCATGTTGGATGTTTTATTCATCGCCACTGTGCCAGAGCATGTAATGCAGGATTTGGCCTATGCATGTATAATTGAAATGGTCCCCACGTGGACTGGTACCCCATGTCCCACTGTGCTGAATTTAGGCCAATACATACAAATTAATGAGGACACACACGCACGGGAGCGGGCATGCAGGCACGCAGGCACGCAGGCAAGCACACACACACACACACACACACACACACACACACACACACACACACACACACACACACACACACACACACACACACACACACACACACACACACACACACACACACACACATACACACACACACCCAGCTGTGTTTGAGTCAGATGTCTGTCATTTTCTGACAACTGACATGTCTCTCTGAGGTCAGACAGATAGTTTTAAACTGCTCTCCTTCTCTCTGTGATTTATATGAATGTTTATTTATAGTTTAGCCTATTTAACTTCATTTAGCTCCTGCCCTGCTTAGTATAATGTATTTCATATTGTTCTCTATGTCCCTTTAATAGCTATTGAGACAGCTTTCTTGCAGACTATTCACACAACTAACCCTGTACAGTGTACACAGACTCAGACCCAGACACTAACACCAGACATAAATACACACACACACATACACAAGCAAGCACACGCTCACGCACACATGCACGCACAGGCTGGCACAGAACGAGAACACTCACACACATACAAACAAACAGACACACACACACACACACACACACACACACACACACACACACACACACACACACACACACACACACACACACACACACACACACACACACACACACACACACACACACACACACACACACACACACACACACGCACACACACACTCCTGCTCCTGCCTGCGGCCCATATCTATCTTGCGAGCGTGCGAGAGTCGAGGTGCTAGTGGTGGTGTGATCGTGGCGTCGCCTGCTCCTAACCCGATTTCCAATTTCTTGGGAGGCTATATTTAGCTGGGCCAGGGCTGTCACAGGCACAAGCAGCGGGGAGGGGAGAGGGGACACGGGGTGTAGGGGGAGTGTGTGTGTGTGTGTGTGTGTGTGTGTGTGTGTGTGTGTGTGTGTGTGTGTGTGTGTGTGTGTGTGTGTGTGTGTGTGTGTGTGTGTGTGTGTGTGTGTGTGAGAGTGTGTGTGTGTGGGTGTGGGTGTGGGTGTGGGTGTGGGTGTCGTCACAGCAAGCAGGGGGACGTGAGGTGCTGTTGGAGATGGGGAGTGGGATTCGAGGAAGGGGGTGCATGCGTGCGCACATTCGTGCATGCGTGTGTGTGTGTGCGTCTGTCGCCACAGGGATTAGAGAGTGTGGGGAAATGGGGTAGAGGGTGATGGGGAGAGGGTGATGGGGAGAGGGTGATGGAGGGAGGGTGATGGGGAGAGGGTGATGGGGAGAGGGTGATGGGGAGAGGGTGATGGAGGGAGTGGGCTACGGAGAAATGGGAATGAGAGGAGAGGAGAGGAGAGGAGAGGAGAAGAGAGGAGAGGAGAAGAGAGGAGAGGAGAGGAGAGGAGAGGAGAGGAGAGGAGAGGAGGAGAGAGGAGAGGAGAAGAGAGGAGAGGAGAGGAGAGGAGAGGAGAGGAGAGTACAAGAAGGTAACGGGGGAGGAGGTGAGAGGAGAGGAGCACTGAAAGGAGAGGAGGATGAAATAAAGGTAAAGAGGGAGGAGGGGAGAGTAGACGAGAGGAGGATGAGGAGACAAAGAATGTGGGGTGAGAGGGAGAGATGATAGTAAAAGGAGAGGAAGATGAAGGGAGGGAGAGAAGAAGAGGGGAGAGGAGAGGGGTTCAGATGAAGGTAAAGGGGTAGGAGGGGAGAAGGAGGGCAGAGGAGGACTGGAGGAGAGTGAGGAGAGTGAAGGAGAGGAGGAGAGAGCGGATGAGAGAGAGAGAGGAGAGTGGAGGAGAAGGAGAGCGCAGGAGTGGATGAGGGGATGAGATCAGAGGAGAGGAGGGGAGAGAGGAGAGAGGGTTGAGATGAAGGTGAAGGGGAAGGATGGGACAGGATGAGAGAAGGAGGAGAGGAGAGCGGAGACAGGAGAGAATGGAGTGGAGGAGAGAGAGTGGAGGAGAGAGAGAGTATAGCGGAGGAGAGGAGGGGAGAGAGGAGAGAGGGTTGAGATGCAGGTGAAGGGGAAGGAGGGGACAGGATGAGAGAAGGAGGAGAGGAGAGCGGAGAGAGGAGAGAATGGAGTGGAGGAGAGAGAGTGGAGGAGAGAGAGAGAGTATAGCGGAGGAGAGGAGAAGAGAGTGGTGAGAGTGGGGCAGGGCAGCGTGATAAGATCCCCGCGAGGCCCGGCCACAGGAGAGGCAATCGGGCCGCCTTTCAGGACCTGTCAGGCAGCGGGCGTGTCGTCTCTCGCTATCATTTACACACACACACACATACACTCACACACACACACACACACACACACACACACACACACACACACACACACACACACACACACACACACACACACACACACACACACACACACACACACACACACATGCACGCACGGATGCACTCATACAGACACACACACACACACACACTCACACACACACACACGCACCGATGCACTCAAACAGACACTCACACAATTACGCACTCAGACATTGTGTGTTCTCCCAAACACAAACACACACTCACACAAACCCACACAATCACCCACATCCAAATCACACACAGCCACACACACACACACACACGCACACACACAGGTGGCCTCACACACACGTACGAAGCACCCCGCAGTGAAGAAGCAATAAGCACTTAGACTACAGCCTGAAATCTAAAAGCCAGACAAGCATTGGTATCCCATCCCTGGTGCTTTCTTCACTCACACACACACACACACACACACACACACACACACACACACACACACACACACACACACACACACACACACACACACACACACACACACACACACACACACACACACACACAGACACACACAAACACACACACACACACACACACAGACACACACACACACACACACACACACACACACACACACACACACACACACACACACACACACACACACACACACACACACACACACACACACACACGTCCCCCTGTTTCTGAATGTCGGAGGGACAGTGCAATCAGCCCAGCTGCCAGCCAATCATCACGTGGCGTGGAGGGGTAGGGAGAGTGAGAGGCGGGGTCGGATAAGGGGAGCGTGAGAGGCGGAGCCGGATAAGGCCTTATCGCTGAGCTCCTCCAGTGACGTGCAAAGACTGGGACAATAGGGCTGTCTGTGGAGGAATAGAAGGAGTGAGAAGAGGAGGAGAAGGAGGAGGGGGGGGGGTAGAGAGAGGAGTTAGGGGGCAGAATAACAAGGAGGGATGAGAGAGGAGGATGAGGACCAGAGTGAAGAATAGAGGAGGAGGAGGTAGTAGAGCAGTGGTTCTCAAACTTTTTCAGACCAAGGACTACTTAGTCCCCCCAAAAATGTTCAAGGAACACCTGTTAACTGAATTGACAGCTGACGGGTGCTAATTTGACACTGCTAAATTCGATGCAGATCACATACCTTTTATTCAAGTCTGTCTTCTTGTGGTGAAAATGAGACTTCAGCTATAGCATTGCAATACTGTTACAAATATAGCATACTGCTAGCTTGTCTTGGAAAAATAGAAATCCCCTTGTGGACCACCTGAGCTCTGTCGCGGACCACTAGTGGTCCCCGGACCACACTTTGAGAATCACTGGTGTAGAGGTTTAAAAAGTCCTTTATTGGACCAATGTCAAATTACTGTAATACAGAGCTTTCTGTACATCATTGCTTACCAGGGGGGAAAGAAGCAAAACATTGCCTCCTCACCACAGCCTCAACACCAACTTCTCATCCTCATCAACATTCACACACAATATTCCTCTCGGACCCCAAATATTCAGAAAGGATTTTACATTATTTACCAGTTTGTCATAGGCACATTTGAAGAAGAGGAAGAGTAGGAGGAGGAAGAATAGTGGAGGAGGAGGAGGAGGAGGAAGAGTGGACCATAGGAGGAGAAATGTGAATGACAGACAGGTGATGTCACAGAGGATGCAGGGAAGAAAAGGAAAAGAAAGGGAAAGTGCAAGGGAGATGTGTGTGCGTGTGTGCGTGCGTGCGTGCACGCGTGCGTGCGTGCGTGCGTGCGTGCGTGTGTGCGTGCGTGCGTGCACGCGTGCGTGCATGTGTGAGGCCAATAGGACCAGAAGGTGTAGGTGTACTGCTGTAACGAGCTGAAACAAATGTTAATGTCTCCTCTCTTTTGGTCCTAAGTGGTTCAGGCCCTTTATTTTTTTCTTGCCCCCGAGCCTATGGAGATCACACTGCCCTGTGGTACAGTACCTGTCATGTTCCCGTGAGGCTGTGTTTGCATTTGTTATTTGTGCGTGTGTGTGCGACCATGCCTCTGTCTGTGCGTGCGTGTTCGTGTGTGTTAATTTGTGTGTGGTTGTGCACAAGTCTATGTGCAAGTCTCTGTGTGTGTGTGTGTGTGTGTGCGTGTGTGCGTGTGCTGTGTGTGTGTGTGTGTGTGTGTGTGTGTGTGTGTGTGTGTGTGTGTGTGTGTGTGTGTGTGTGTGTGTGTGTGTGTGGGTGTGTGCGCGTGCGTGCGTGTGTGTGTGTGTGTGTGTGTGTGTGTGTGTGTGTGTGAGTGGGTGTGAATGGGGAGTAGACAGGAGGTGCATTAGCGTCCAGAAAGCCAGTTCTGCAGGCGACAGGTCTCTGCATCTCATTAGTAAGGCCAAGCAGGAGGCCGCACTGTAGACACCACCACACACTTCTGGAGAAAACCCTCACTAGCTTTTTTTTCTCTCTCCTCTCCCTTTCCTTTTCTCCTCCTCTCATTCTCCCTGACTCTATATTGTCCTTCCCTGTCTGTCTCCTTTCTTCCCTCAATCACCCCCCCCTCTCTCTCTCTCTCTCTTTCTCTCTCTCTCTCTCTCTCTCTCTCTCTCTCTCTCTCTCTCTCTCTCTCTCTGTTTCTCTTTTCTAATTAGGAAACACCTCAGGACTTATTGTTTAGTTGAGCAGCATTTACGGCTCCTCTTGCTTGTGTATGACTAATTACAGGGGCTAAGAATACTGTCAAAACAAGTTTAATGGCGCACAGGAGATGCTTCGCGTCTCTGCTTATTTGTCCCACTCAGTCGGATGCTTCATCGTCTCTTTTATTAGTTTTCTTTTATCTCTCGTTCTCTGTCTCTGTCTCTGTCTCTGTCTTTCTCTCTCTCTCTCTCTCTCTCTCTCTCTCTCTCTCTCTCTCTCCCCCTCTCTCTCTCTCTCTCTCTCTCTCTCTCTCTCTCTCTCTCTCTCTCATTCTTGTTCTCTCTCTCTCTCCCTTTCTCTTTATCTCTCTCTCTCATTCTCGTTCTCTCTCTCTCTCTCCCTCTCTCTCTCATTACTATCTCGCCATTAATTATATCCATTTCCCTCTCCGACGCCCGCAAGGAGCTACAGTGCCCTCGGAGAGCAGACGATGATGATAATGATGATGATGATGGTGATGGTGATGGTGATGGTGATGATGATGATGACGATGATGGTGATGATGATGGTGATGGAGACTATGATGAGTGTTTGCCACAGGCGCCTAAGACACACACACACACACACACACACACACACACACACACACACACACACACACACACACACACACACACACACACACACACACACACACACACACACACACACACACACACACACACACACACACACACACACACACACACACATCTAATCACCATTTCTTTAATTTGCGCTATCAGCTTTGTCACCGACACACACACACACACACACACACACACACACACACACACACACACACACACACACACACACACACACACACACACACACACACACAGACACACAGACACACACACAGCTCTCTCTCTCTCTCTCTCTCTCTCTCTCTCTCTCTCTCTCTCTCTCTCACACACACACACACACACACACACACACACACACACACACACACACACACACACACACACACACACACAGCTCTCTCTCTCTCTCTCTCTCTCTCTCTCTCTCTCTTTCTCTCTCTCTCTCTCTCTCTCTCTCTCTCTCTCTCTCTCTCTCTCTCTCTCTCACACACACACACACACACACACACACACACACACACACACACACACACACACACACACACACACACACACACATACACAAACATGTACACCAGCCACCATATTGACAATTAGGGATGCTTCAGTGCAGTGTGTGTTTGGTTTGATTTAAACGGTAATTGGTCTGGTTTCCAGTTATAATATTATTTTCGCAGCAGATTCTTTTAACAACAAACACTATTACATCCAATAACTTCACACAAGATGTACTACTTGTTCTGTTATATTTCCCCGAATAGCAGCCATAGACTTCATATTCAAAATTATACATTAGTGATTAATGTGTAACAAAATGTTGAGGTTCACTTGAATTCGTTGAACCATATATTTTGTATTCACCTTATTATCCACGGTTAAAAGGGCGCACCATTTCTATTTTGATAGCAGTTGCTAGTACTAAGTCATTCAGAAGAGCTATGGGCAGCCTAACTAGCAGATCGGAAATATTGTGGGAGCAGGACAAACGTTAAAAGGGGTGAGGTATTGGGCAGCCATGGGCTAATGGATAAGAACAGATTTAGATCACACAGTTGCAGGTTCAAATTGTGCAAAATGTACCCTTGAGCAAGGCACTTAGCCCCACATCACTGCAGGGACTGTGACCAATGCCCTGCAAATAATTGTGACAGTGAAGGGAAAGTCCACCTGGGAAACTCAGGGTACCCTCAGTCATGGGGGAAGATGGGGGAGAGCACTAGTTAATTGCTACCCCCACCAACCTGGCAGGGTCAGGAGTCAAACCAGCAACCTTTGGGCTACAAGTCTGACGCCCTAACCGCTTACCCATTAACCCACTGTAAAAAAAGTAAGTTGCTTTGGATAAAAGTGTCAGCTAGGTATAATGTAATGTAATGTAATGTAATGGTTATTGGACGGACTAATAAGGTGAATTACGTAATGGTGTATGGTGAAGAGGGCACAGCAGACAGGTTATGTCCATAGAATACTCAGGGGAAAAACAACATCTGTCAGAATACTTACTTTTTGTGTGGTTCCCAGGCTGCATGGCACAATTGTGTTGCACTTGTTACAATGACAAATAAAAAAGATATTCTATATATTCTACATTCTATAGCGTATAGAAGGTGTTCTGAAAGGTATGGGTGATGTATTGAACTGCTCAGGATGCATTGTATTGAAAGGTGTCTTGTATAGAGAGGTGCCATATTGAGAGGTGCCAGATGTATCGAAAAGGGTTGCGTTTATTGAACCATACCAGGAGTGCATTGAAAGGTTCAGAGAGGGGACACAATGTCTCTGTATGCTAAGGTGTCTTTCCCCATCCCTCTCTCCCCACTCACTTCCTGTCTCTCTCCCCACTGTCCTATATCTCAAATAATGCCACATAAGCCCATAAAAAAGGTTCAATGAAAGAGTGAAGCAATCAGTGTCAGCATTCATCCAATTTCTCCACAGCCTCCACCCCCTTCCTCACTAAATGCCATTACTGTTGAGGGGAGGAGAGTTTGTGTGTGTGTGTGTGTGTGTGTGTGTGTGTGTGTGTGTGTCCGTGTCCGTGTCCGTTTGTGTGTGTGCGTGTTTATCCATGTGTGCATGTGTGGTTGGTCTTGGAAGCACCACAGCAGACGGAGCTACTGTCCTTCCTCTGTGTCCATGGTGATGTGTGTGTCCGTTTCCTCCCCATCCCCCTCTCTATCCCTTCTTTTCATCTCATCTCTTGTTTTCCTCTCACACATCATTCTCACGTCTCCTCCTCCACCTCCCTCCCCTCCTCTACCCCCCTTCTCTCTTCCCACCTCCTCATATCTTCCACCCCTCCCCCTTTCTCTCTTCCTTCCAACTACTCTCTTCCACCCCTTCCCTTCCTCTCCTCCACAACCCTACTCTCCTCCACCCCTTCCTCTTTCCCACCCCCCTCCTCTCCTTCACCCCCTTCTCTTCTTCACCCCGTTCTTCTTTTCCTCTCCTTCCTCTTTCACCCTTTCCTGCTTTTCACCTACCTCCTCTCCTCCACCATCTCTTCTTCCACCCTCCTCCTATACTCCACATTTCTCATCTCCTTCACAACCTCCTCTTCCACTCCTCCCGTCCCCTCCTCTACCCACTTCCTCTTCCACCGACCCCTCCTCTCTTCCACATCCACTCCTTTATTCCACCCATTCCTCTTTTCAACTCTTTCCTCTTTTACGCCTTGCCTCTCCTCCACCCCCTCCTCTCTTATACTCATCCCTCCTTTATTCCTCCCTCTCCCCTCCTTCCTCCTCACCCCTTCTTCTTCCACTGCCCCCTCCTCTGCTCCTCTGTTCCTCAGTTGCTCTATTTCTCCATTCTCTGCCCTTGGCCAAGGTCAATGTCAGGTCCTGCTGCCTCTGTGGCTGCTGCTGCCTCTTCAGCTTCCTGTCCAGATCTTCTGTCCTCATGAGGGGTCAAGGTGTCCTCCCCCAACCCCCCCCATCTATCCATGTATTTCTCCCTCATCTTTTACACCATTCTTCCTTCTCTCCTCCTCTACACCATTCTTCCTTCTCTCCTCCTCTACACCATTCTTTTCTCTCCCTCGCTCCCTCTGCTAGCTCATTCAGCAGTGAGTGACCTTGGCCAGGGAGAGGTCAAGGTCAAGTCTCTAGCTGTTCCCCAGATGATCTGGGCCAGATCCCTCTCTCCCTCTCTCCCTCTAGGCCAGCCATAGTTACTTCCAGGCGAAGGCATGGTCATGACTTGGTGCCTTCCCAGTTCCTCTTGCTTCATGAGGCAGGCTGCTCTCCTTGTCTCTCAACTGTCCATCCCTCGGTCCCCATCTTCTTGTCACTCCCTTTCTTCTTCAATCTCTCTACCACCCCTATTTGCTCTATGTCTCCCCCCTCATCTCTCTCTCTCTCTCTCTCTCTCTCTCTCTCTCTCTCTCTCTCTCTCTCTCTCTCTCTCTCTCTCTCTCTCTCTCTCTCTCTCTCTCTCTCTCTCTCTCTCTCTCTCTCTCCATCTCTCCAGAAGTAATGTCCTTGCCCACCACTCTTGAACCTTGGATATCGCCCCCTTCAGAAGCCCTTAGAAGCCCTCTACAAAGCAACAGGAGGCAGAGATAAGAGACAGGGAGGGGGAGAGAGAGGGATGGGGATGGGAGTGGGGGGCGGGTTCAAGTGGGGCTGTATTGTAGGGCATTTGGCTTTAGGGCATTAGGAGAGAAGAGTTTGTTTACCTGTGTGTATGCGTGCACGTGTGCATGTGTGCACGTGCGCACGTGTCTGCATGCATGTGTGTGTGTTTTCATGGATTGTGTGAGTGTGTGTGTGTGTATTTGCGTACACATGTCTGCGTCTGTGTGCGCACTTGTCTGCGAGAGCGTGTGTCCGTGTGTCCGTTAATGAGCTGACACCAGCTGAGCTGAAGGACAGATGAGAAGAGAGGAGGGGAGGAGGAGAGGAGGAGGAGAAGAGGGATAATGGACTCGGGGCGTGATGTGAGCGAGTGAATGAGCAATTTTCTGGGCAGATGAAGA